>NW_019214178.1:18049-91910 GCF_002532875.2 Varroa jacobsoni | reverse complement strand
ACATTCATAATTTTTTTTTATTAAAACAGTCGGCCTTTGTGAGAAATGGGCCTGGGGAATGCAGTTATATGCGCATATACTTTAAAAATACAGTCTGAATGAATCGAAAATACCAGTACGGGATTACCGGAGTACAAATAAAACATCGTTGATAAGCACGTAACGGGCTTTAAGCCCGACGTGAAGTACATTGGTCATAGTCAATCAACTTCTTGCATCAGGGCCTTGATAACAAATGTGGGTTTAACGGATGCCGGATAACAATGCCATAACTTTTACTTCATCCGAACCACTTGGTCTCAAGTTTTGAATTTCTAAATTTGTAATTGTAGTCCTCAGGTAAATTGAGCATCTTCCACTAGCTAAAAATTATAAACCATCATACAGAACCATAAGGTGTTTATTTTCTACGAAATTCTTAAGCGCTTTTTTTCAAAGCTGGGTCAATAAGTCATAATACAAATACTAATAAAATGATACGTAGCAAAGAACTGAAAAATGTAATTTTTCGGATTCGCTTTAGCGTTTATTAATATCGCATCGTAGTCTACTCACCGCTTCTCGTAGTCCTTATCCACATAATACTTGCAAACGCGGTCAACAGCCCAGAACACTGCGTACTCTTTAATCGCTGGCAAACACCAGTTCATTTCGTCAGAAGCTGCCAGGCAAGCCTGGCACTGTTGATACCCGAGCCGGGTATCTAGCTCTAAGCAGTCATTCACAAAACAGGCGATCACAGTTTACAATTATAGCGGGTTTTCTACTCGCAAACACAGTTTTTTAACAGAGAATCAAATTGGCTAGGTCCACTATGCTAACCACAACCGCCGATAGCGTTGCTGAATATCAGCGTTGCTGATACGGCTGGCGCAACGGCGAGCAGACAGGTCCGACAGCAGTGCGACATTCCTAAATCCACTTACTACAGCTCGATTCGGGAAACAAATATTCTAGATTAAACATTTTATTCATGTTTAAATCCCAATGCTTTTTCGGGTTACTTGTTTGCAAACTATAGAAATAAGAAGCGAACATCTTTGCGCTGTTCCGTTTCGCGATGGCGGCAAAATGCGGCCAGCTTTTGACTGAACAAACAACGCGAATGGTTAGTGGCGCTCACTACGCCATCGGCAGTAATCAGTGCGCAATAAACATTGAACACACGTGCTCAGTAGGACCCAGCATCGGCTTGCTGAGTGGAGATAGCCATCCGGCAGTTGTGCAGGATTTCGAGTTGGAGTGTTGAAGGTGATGGTCTCCGATATGCAGACTTCTCGCAAACGTAAGGCTGAGACTTCTGGTCGAAATGAACATGAGTTCGACGAAAATTCTCAAATGGCACATATGTCATTAGCTGAGTTCATGAAGAAAGGTTTCAGTTCAGACGACGACGACGACACAAAAGCTCAAAGCGGCGCGCGGTCGAAGGTAGCTCAATATTGTATAAAAGTCTGCCTCTCCTGCTAACCGTTAACACGTAGACCTCTTTTGCAGTCCGATTGGTTTCTTCGATATTAAATGTGCATAGTTACTCATGGTAATCACTCGAGAAAAATTACCACCAGTTTAATTAAACTGGTGATAGCCAGCACATTTACACAATCAAGTTCTCACCGATTTCTGAATGGCAATATGCGGTTCGTGGATGTGTCAAAAGGATTGTCGTGCAACAAATATTGGGATATTTAGCTTTATTAACGTCCTATAATGGATTTCATAAAATTTGGATTTACAAACTTAAGTTAAAATTGTATGTGGATGCGTTTAAAAACATCTCATAAGTTGTGAATAGAATTTCATAGCGTAAGCAGTTTGTTGATGCTTTCAGATTCAAATGAATAATTACGATCATAAGAATACTTGCTGACCATTGGCGATGTTATCAGAAAATGCAATCCTGTATATTATTTATCATATCATATGAAATAAATGAAATATCGCAATGTATGCATTTTGATTTAACCAAATAATGCTTTATTTTTAGTATTTTGCTTAATGCTAATATATAGTAGCTCGATTTTATGTAAGTGTATTGGAAGATTGTGTATTATTACTCGGCGTATGAGCTGACATGTTACGCTGTCCGCTATACGAACTTCACACAAGTCACTAACAGCATAATAATTCGAGTGCGTTTCAGGCTAAGAAGGAGAAGAAGTTGAGCACTGAGCATGATAGAGATACGTTGTCGGAAGAATCTTCGACGAAGAGAACTACTCAGAAAACTGGAATCAATGGAACCAAAAAGACGAATGGCACAAAGACTTCACAGGTAACTCAAGTAATCGGTAACACTTAGCGGAGAATAGCCCGTGTAGTGCAGTCGCGTTGAGGGTAAAGCTAATAGAAAATGTTAGATAATACGACCACATGTTAATGCTGATTTTGATGGCTCTATTTTAGGCTGGACAGGGCCAGACAAAAAAACAAGGGTTCAAAGTTCTCAAACGACAGCAGGCTACGTTTGCTGCATCACACCTTTCGGAAAAGAGCGATAAACACTTAGATGAAAGTGTTGGGCTTCAAGGGACGGATGATGACGATATTGAAGATGTAGAATCTGACGATGAGGTTTGTTTGAACGAGAAGTCATTTCTACATTTTTATATGCTTGATTGCTGTTAGTCCTCTAAATATGTTAAGTATGAAATACAGCAGCATGCTAGAAGCATATTTATGATGATTAATTATGAATCTTTGCGTATCATATTCGTTTTATGGAACCACTATTATAGGTTATTGCCAAACCCCGTGTGTCAGTTGTGCAGGCCGATTCAGAAGATGAGGCTTTGGACCAAATTGAGCTATCGGATATCGGTGAAGATGAACTTATTGATATGGACACGCAGATTGTTACCGAAAAAAAACTGCGCAGTTTTCTCGAGCATCTTCGTAACAAACCTAACACGAACCAGGTAGGCGTCATGATTGCTGATGCCAAGACAATACGTATTTACTATTTTATCACACTCTGATCATTGCTAACATGCTTAGTGTCCTAATCATCTATTTTATACATTTAATCCTGCTGATGATAGTATTTTTTTTGTCAGGTTGAAAGCCTTTATATAATTATGTTGAATATAGACTGTATTATGGTATAACATAGTAAGTTTTCCCTGAACCCTTCCTATTGCTTATCTATTTCTAGACATCATTCGAAAACCTCTTTTCTCCCTTCTCTGCAAATCCGCCATAACATCGTGGGAAATTGCACATCAGAATTTAGACTTCGAAGATGGAAATCAGGTTTTAAAAAATGCGTTTTCGATACTTGCCTTATTTTGCCTTTCCGGAGGCCAAAAAGCTGCCGAAACAATACAGCATATATGTACCGTGTGCAGCAAAGTTTCTACAACTGACAAAAACTACTCCAAAATGATCTGTTAGATTTCAATAATAGTATCTCCAAACTGAAGGATGCACTCTGCCTCGGTTGCGCATTTGCAGTCGATGAGAACCGTGTAAGAACACTTTTAAAGGGAGGCAACTGGCAAGCAACTCGTGAATTGGACGAACCGATAGACAGAAATCATAGGACCATCAACAGGCACATTCGATCTACGTTTTTTAATTTAAAAAAAAGACTGCTTGCATGATGAGCTCGAAAGCCGATCGAAAACCAGTTTTTCATCGCCAGACATGAAAGTTTCGGACGAAAATGAGTAAATAAATCGGTCGTGAGACAGGACAAGATCGTGGCATCGTGGAATACATAATATTGCGTGGTCTCGAAATAGAAACTGTCTTCTTGTTAGGTAAAGAAACGGTTTGGACTCACGTTACGACTTGACACATCCTGCGTGTGTTCTATTTAGTTGAACCTCGTAGCGGTTTAAGCTCTCGCTAACGTAGTATTAGAAGTGTGTGGCTAGCCAACGGGGACTTGAGTTTTCGGTAAATTATAACAGTCTAGCATATAGGCTTGAATCAATATATTTTTAATGCATGCACGCTGTTTTGCAGATTAAGCGTCTAACGCAAATGTTCAATGGCGCAGTATGTGAAGCTTCAGGAGACCAGAATAGCGCGAAGCAGAAATACATAATTAAGGGGCAACGACTTTTTAATGCCGTTGTCTCTGCCTGCCTTCAAGACTTGGTTCCGGTTGTGCACAAGGTATGACTTGCTTGGGACCTAATACAAACTGACTTTTGGTGCAGAAAAGATTATTTATTAATAACTATTCAATATTTTAGAAGCTGATATATTTTCATATGACTCTCAATTATGATTAGTATTATTATTATTATTGCATGAAAGGAATAACCTAAATTAATGCATTAGTTGGTCTACGAACTATCAACCATACTATTTCCCTTCGCTATTCAGGCCACTTCTGCCATTATTGTTGTTTCCTCTGGTGATTTGGCAATTTGGATTAGAGGACACATTACGATCTATCTGTATAAATGTATATGTGTGTACTGGAAAATTTTATAAAGATAAGCCTAAAGAAAGAAAAAAAGGAAGACAAGCTACGTTATATTTATTCGTTTATTTTAATTAACAGAGTAGAATTTATAATTAGTGTGAAGAATAAGATAATTGATTGACTTCATTATTTGCGCAGGTTATGAAACTCCCGCCACCGTCAGTTCCGAAAGATGGTTCAAAGATGATTGATCCGACCAAAGGTGTGTTTAAAACATTGCTCTCTGGGTTTAATTTACTACAAATTATGGTAGCTAATTTGAATTGAGTAACGTTTCTCATATTAAAAACCCCAGCTATTTCGGCAGAAATGATTAGAGAAATGGAGTCCCCAGAGGCGAGTTCTGTGGAATATAGAGAAACCATAGAAAACATTTATTAAACTTGTGCTTATACCTACAACGAAAAAAAAACTTATATAAAAATAGTTTTAACATCGTAAAAGGAATTAGAATGAACAAGGTAACTTTGGGTCCGGATCTCAGGGCATCTTTGGCGTAAGGTGAAAAACCCCATCACGTTATACATGGCTGATCTGCTCAAGTTGATTGGGTGTATAACTCATCAAAAGTTGCTTCTTTCACTATTGCGACACGTCCTCCTTCTGTTACCATTTGTTCGCTCCAGGCCGCAGGTAAGTAAGCGCAACACGGCATAATATTTCTCGTTGTAAATAATGTTACTCGTAAGCTGTATATTAGGTAAACAAAAAAGCATTCGAGCGAAAACTGTTATCAATCGTTTTACCGTTGTTGCCGAATTCGTTTAAAATTTATTGAATTTAAATGCGTACCGATGAGTCAAGACACATGATTTAGTGACAAACTTATTTATACTTTCCGTGGAGCTATCCTCTGAGTTTCCATACTAAATCATCACTGGCCTTGAAATTCTTTTAACCGATTATGCCAAGAAACACCTAGGACGTTTTTTCTGTTTTGGCGCTGGCGATAGTATTACTACATGGCGCCCATAGTGTTTCTATATGTTCGCCTGATGTAAAAGTAGCAGTCACTCTTCGGGTTTACTTGTAACTTTTCAAGAGTTTTCGAAATGCACGAAAAATATAAAGTGGATATGTTACTTTTGGGAACAATCTGTGCGAGTATTATACGAAAAAATTCATGTCTTAGGTGATTGTCAAATGTGGCAATAAAATAGAGCTTCTAACTGAGTGAACTTTTTGATTGCAGATTGAGAAGCGTCTTTTGAAGACTCTGTCGCGTCTGTGGTCCACCGGAGAGGAGAGCGTTCGCATTGTTTCATTTCTGTGTTTAATTCGTCTAATTCGATCCGGAGATGATATTACCTTCCAAGAAGTCCTTAAGGCAATGTACCTCTCATATATAGCCAATTCGAAATTCACTTCTCCTCAGACATGGCCGCTAATTTCGTTTATGCGGAGGAGTTTGGTAGAAGCTTACGCGCTTCGACCGAACGTCGCCTACCAGCATTCCTTCCTCTATATACGGTAAGAGCGGTAAGAGGTTTTGCTCATTAAAGCTCAATAAAACTGCCACTAGAATTAATTTGCATGCTTTATAAGATCCCCAAACTTATTCTCTATTGCTACCTTTGAATTGGTGAAGAATTCGTGGGTATGGGCACACATGTAAAGTAAACAAAGGCAATACTCAATCAGAACACTTTACCTGCACATGTTGTATCAAATGGTCTCCGTTATTCGCTCTTAACTGCCGTCGATGGCTGTATTAATGCTGGTGTTGAAATGTAACGAACAACTTTTCAGTCAGCTGGCAATTACATTGCGAACTGCGATGACGGTGAAAAAGAAGGACTCCCACAAAACAGTTTACAACTGGCAATTTGTGCATTCGCTTCTTCTCTGGTGCCATCTGTTGGCCACGATCCGTATAGCAGCGATGCAACCGCTAATTTATCCTGTTGTCCAGGTATCATTTGCTAATAATATTGCCGAATTTGTACGATGCGTCTGGCGAGGTATTTTATTTTTATAGATAGTATTTTTCTTTTATAACTATTGATTAATTACTAAGATAGCCATATTCCAGTAACAGTGTTGCTGCAAAGAAAAGGTCGAGACACTTTAAAAATCACATATTGGTATATCGGTATATAGCATATCCCAAATATAACTAATTCCGTTAAGCAGTAAAAGTTTTGTCTGCAGGTGTCGATTGGGGTACTAAATCTTATGCCAACTGAAAAATATATTCCTCTACGGCTCCATGTGATCCGCGGATTGATAGAACTTTCCACCGATACGCAGACTTTTGTCCCGATAATGCCAATGTTGGTTGCTACACTTAAACAAATTCGCTGGAATAAGAAACCTAAGGTAAGTTCACCAACTTGTACAGCAGAATTGTTGTGATAATAATATCAGGAGCAACAAATCGTGCCCAGGATAATTGTTATATAAAATATCACCACTGTCTTAACGTCGTTGAATGGTCTATGAGGATAATATGCCAACTAATTGAACCTCACATATGAAAACTAGAAAATTATAAATATCTATACTTTAGCACTTAGTAAGCTTAAGTAATGTTTAAATATGTAGCATGTTCGTTTTCTATCTGTCCGCTTAATTAGGTAGCATCGATAAAACCTATGAATCTGTCATGTGCTTTGCGCGTCAGTGATAAGCAGTCTAAGGAAAGCGCGTTTCGAGATGCCGTAATGGAAAGCTTTCAAGATATGGCACTTGGGTATCTTACAGGTCAGTAAATGTTTTTAAATATTGTACCGTTAAGGTGAAAGTTTTATTCAACACAGTTTATTTACCAGTTAATAGTAATTACGTTCATGACAGTGGCTCTCCGTCCTATTCATAGTATTATCATAGGGTATACGTGGAATTAACTGCTAGTTTGAAGTAGCGAGCAGGGCATTGGACTCAAAATGAAATTTCGATGTCTTAGGTTCGAGCCCCAGTTTAGAAACAGCGATTTTTAGAACGTTCTTAATTTCAGCTGGTTTTGTAGTTAGGTTTGACGAAGATGAATCTGATTATACTTAATACTCGCAATATTTTTGAAGTTCGTCCCTACCTTGCCACAGGCATTTGTGTTCGTTGCAAGGATAGTGGTTTAAGCCCTTAGAAAAAAATATTTAAATCATTATCATATAGTTCATTCATATAATATTATCATAAAGTAATAAAGAATTAAACTAACCAGATTAAATAACGTTAGCCAAGGCCTTAAGCATCATGGGGCGTAGAATGTGACAGACAACTTGGGACATTTGTAACCCTGTATCTTGGGTTCAGTGAAGCATAGATATATGTTATTCACAATGTTTAGTGGAAAATAACCTTACTGGATCATCGAAAGAAATTTCTTAACACAATATAAAATATTGAGTAATCTTCTTTTTTTTAAATTTATTATTTACTTTGACGAGGCTTGACATAAATACTGGTCTCTAGGTAAGGCCCGTTAATTATCGTTAAGGCCGCTGCGTTGATCAAAATATATCTGGAGTGGTGCACTAATATATAAAATATACATATATTAATGCATAATAAATAGCTGCAAGTTTGGATGCAGTTAAGATATGAATGCATTTACCGCTACACGATCCATTATTATTCTCCGTTCAACAATTCAGTCCCTCACAAAAAATTCATACAAGGTGCGCTAAAGGTCACCGGATGGCTTGAAAAAAGGCTTCCTCACAGATTGAGATTTTTTATTTCTCATCTTTAAATAGCAGGAAAACTGTAAGTCGTTACAAAAAAAAATTGATTTAACTGTACACCTTTATGCGATTCACGTATTTATATGATATTTATATAATAAGCATATTATATAGAGTATTCTGGTATGAGCCTATAAAATAATTGGAATGACTGCCGCAGTGACTGTTGTAGTTATTGCTTTCTAACGTAGTAGAAATATAAAATAATGTGCTAAAAGATGTGTTAAAATTGTTAGAATGCCTGTATTCGGGTTTGAAGTAGAGGGCCTTCAAGACGAGCAGAATGTTCGTAAAGATTCGTCGTATTGTGGTAAAGGCACATAAACTGTCCAGGTTCAGAAATTTGCGCTGTTTATGGTTAAGATGCGTTTTCTGAATAAACGACCCAAAGATAGTTTTGTCGCTTTTGCCCTGGAAATTTCGGTATCACGGATGCTCCTCCTAAAGGTCGATCAATTACGGGAAAAGTTGAAGAAACTATTGCAAAAGCTGAGCAAGACGAATATGTGAACCGCAGTGATACCGTAGAGAAACAAAACGCCGATAAGCAATTTTAAGCCACTTAAAGAATCGACCGGAGTTATGAGCAAAAAAAGTATCGTTTTTTACTATGACAATGTCAGACTAGGCACACCTTTAGTTACCTGGCAGAAATCGATGTTGGATAAGAAATTTCGATGCATCCGCCGTATAGCCTATCAGACGGTCATCTGTTTCGGTCCCTCCAAAACTACATTAATAGTATTAATTTAGTTTTAATGGAGGGATGCGAAAATCACTCCTCTGCCTTTAAAGTCACATGGAGGTGTTTGCATCAGAAGATCTTTGAAGCCTACGCAATAAGGAAGCCACCGACGCAAACAGCATATGAACTGAGCGTGTTAAACGCGCTAATGGTCTGGTACCGTGATAAGTGGCACTTTTTAATCGATGTTTACATATCGCTGCACTCTGGGCCCAGCACAGAGATGCTTCCTTGTTAGGCGACCCAACTGTGCCGTTATCAGGGTGGAGAACAGCGAAAAAAATTGTTTATTGTAAGCTACGCTCCGCCTTGCTACCGAGTAGATCGAACAGCTACTGTGAAAGCATAAACGCTATCCCAATGGAGCGACATAGGTCTCGTAACACTCTACAGCAACCATGTGCATGGTTCTAATGACTGACATCAAGGTAGTATTAGCCACGCCACTCAATATGCTACACGGAAATGTTTGACAATTTTAAGGCAGCCGCTGACTCGGCGCCCAGGGATCAGGTTATGCTTACGCTGGTTAAGCTGGGAACTGTGCTCAACCTTCTCGCTGCGATTCCACAAGAGAGGAGAATAATTATCGATGAAGGGATGGCCGAAATCCCGCTTTTCAGGCAAACAATCGGTTCAGAGGGTTAACCTAAGCCCATTCGTGTTCTTCATCTTGCTGTAGGGCCCCCCTGGTCAAATAAAACGGTCCAGGAGGTCAACAACTTGATGGCATAAGTGTCGAACAGGTTGTAAGTGCAGCCAGCTTACGCGGCAGTCCCTGACTTTGGGCTGACTGGAAACCTGACCAAGACAAAGGCGATAAGGTTTAAAAGGGAGACTGAACGATGGTACACTGATATTTTGAATCCCGCTGAGTCGTTTTTTGTCTTGTAAATTGGTTTCCGTACTCGGGATTGCTTTTATCCACAAATAGTAGAGGTTTCATATCGCACGTCAGTGACGCAGAAAGCCAGTGCTGGCCGCATTTTGATCAAATCGCCTAACGGCTTGCAACCGCTCTCAGCTTGTACGACCTTAAAGGTAGATCCGACTACTGTATGATAGACGCGTTATTTGGAGAGAGATTTTACAATAGAAAACCTCGGATAATTCAATTCCGTCAAAGTCTCCTTTCTCAAAAAAACACATAATGAGCCCAAATCGGCTCACGTACCTCTTAGCCGACTCACCATCACTGTACGAGGATCCGTGCCGTCTCTTTAAGCCCCCAGCAAAAGAAGTCCCCAAGACAAACATGAGGGCATGGTAATAAAAATTTACGGTGATCGATAAGGATTTTTACAGTTAGGAACAATGAGTGAAACAGCATAACATTTCCACGGGTTTCCACGAGCTTTACGACACACAAGTGATGATTAGTGCTTTAACGAAAGAGATTGTGATAGATATCGTGCTGCTTGTTGTCTCCTGGTACCATCTTGAGGGTATCTAGCAAATCTTTTTAATTAGTTATAAACAGTACAGTGATTTTCTCTTATGTTAGAATAGTTTGTTGTGGACCTGTATAGAGATAGTTTTCAGTATTACCTTTCAGTATTACCGGTGAAAGTTTTTGATAGTGTAACTCAAATACTAATAAAATTTTGTTCAAATCAAATTTGATTTATATTTGAGCTACCAGTATCGCTTGACGCACGGTTACCATTATAGAATTGCCGATTAAGGAAGAGATTTTGTGCAAGTTACTTGCAGGTGAATTAGGTTCTGAATTGAAAATATAATCGCAGTGAATAATAAATGAATTAACACGATTATTAGGAATAACGCTCCTATCGCATGCAAGACGTTTCATTAGATACTTGTCTTTGTTTAGATAAAGTGGTAAGAACAGCTCATAAGAAACCGCCCGGATTTAGATGGCCTATCTTATATATATATATATATAATGTAACAGAAGAGACGGAATAAGCGCTGGCCTTTGCTGGGCGACGACAAAGCATAGCTAGCTCGTTCCAATATATGCGGCCCACGCAGTATCGGTTATAAAAAACGAATATCGGCATGTCGGCTTATTGCGGAAAATGGGTCTACGACTCCGCGGCCTTAATTAATGGGGCATGGCTTTCCATAACAGTTTATATGGGTACGATGACTTATACAACTTCTTCTTGCAACAACGTGGGTATGTAGTAAGTGTGTAATCTTCTCCAACCGTTTACCATGACGGCTGCCGTTATAAACAAGGCTCTGACCCCATCAATATGTTGCATGCTGTCCATACATATTTTCCTGGATCCCACCGCTGCAACTAAAAATGTAGCAGGACGAGATTCGACCGCCGGCGACTAGCGATGATCCGGCGGGCTAAAGGGCACAATGTACCCTCCATTGGTCGGAACCAGTAATACATATATATATATATATATATATATATATATATGATAGAACCGGTTATGTCATGAACTATTTGGACTTATTTCAGGTGTAAGTCACCTTATGTCCTTTCCTGAGATAGTGATTGCCACAGTCGTTGAGTTGAAAAGGCTTAAACTTGGCGTCGTAAAGCATCAAACAACGGTAAGCAAGAACTTGCGGATTATCGTAACACTAAAATGGCCTACTAAAAATGTTATAATACGCGGCAGAGCGAAATAACACACAATTGTGTATTTGTTTATCACTGCATAGCTAAAACAGCTATTGGACAAAATCTCTGAGAATAGCCGGTTTATTAACGGAAAACGGGAACAGTCTGGATTGGCGTTAAAGGAACTTGAGAAAATAGCCGCTTATGAACTCCAGCTAAGAGGTATGTTGCAGATAATTTCGAATTTACCAATTTTTCACTACGCACTTATTTGGGCGATCAGTAGCCTAAAGACGTTAGCATAATGTACCAGTTTGCAATAAGAAGTGCTACCCAGCCTTTTGAACCAAGACTCCACTTTCTATGCGTTTTTCATAATTTATATCATGCTTCTCTTTCTGTTGTTCATTTTGCAGGAGAAACACCGTTATGCCTATATCAACAAAAATACCAAAAACTCCGAGAGGAACGAAGACGTGCGGCGAACGAAGATTTTATCGAGAACTATGACAGCGGGGAGGATCAGAAGAACGATAACAAAAAGCAATCAGAAAACAAGAAAAACAAAAATGTAGGTGGTGGAGGATAAATTTAGCTCTACTTGTTCATACAAAAAAATTGTCGTTTAACGTTAGGCTTAGACCAGTTTATTAAGCTTTGCAGACAATGACATTTGCTTTCATTTTATCTAACACGTCATTTTTCAATGTGACTGGCAGTATGTTTATTTCAAGCGATATGATTACCGGATTAGTTAGGTATTTCATTAACGGCTATAACTGTCGTTGCTTGGGTATCACAGAGAACTAAGGCTGACGACGAAAATGGACAAGTGAAAGGAATCGATGATGAAGATAGTGAAGATTCAGAAGAAGACAAACAGGGAAACCTCGATCCTGATTTGGACACCGAAGAGGAAGGCGATGACGAAATCGGATTTGAAATAGCTGAACAGGATGACGATGACGAGGACTAATGGATAATTATTTACCAGTCATGTGATTATGTAATTTTAATGATTGAGGCTAATGGTTTCGACCAGCCATAATATGTAGTAGAGATTGTAAAGGTGGGGCACAATAAAGCAATTTGAAGTTGGCTAATACATTAATTTCTGTTCCTGTCATTTAGTTCGAGAGTAGATAATTCGTCAAATTGTTGGTTCTTCAACTCAATGTATTCGCGTATTTAGCTGCGGCAGTAATTAGTTGAAAAATCGTTGATAACGTACTAATGCTATTCAAATATTTAAAAGGTTACAGGCTAGTCTGATGAAATGCCGGCGCCACTACGGAAAATACTAAATACGTATGGTGTTTTCACATTTGTACTACTACTACTACAGTACTGCAGTGTTAGATTGTAAAATAAGTGATCAAGCTAATGTGCTAATGATAGTAAAAATGGTAGTCCGCCGACCCAAGGCTTAGAATATGCGGTGGATACAAGAGGATCTTTGCTATGCCTGATCTGACAGAAGAGTGATTATGGAGAAGACTGACTTTTACGTTGTTTATCTTTTTTCTTTCTGAATAATAATGCTCACCTAATGCAAATGGGCCATATACAAGTCCTTGTTGATATCCTTTTTCTCTCGAAAACTTATCTGGGCTCACCCAACGCCGATCCAAAACTAATGTGGCATAACTCTGAGATTACACATATCATTCGAAGCTATCCATTGCTTGCTCTACTTTATTCTATCGTAGAGACACCACTTTTATTTCACTTTTTTTTTACACCACTTTACTATTTGCGATACCTCTGTATACGAATCTGTCATTGTTACTACCTATTGTACGATATCTGACGGAATCCTGAGAGACAGAAGTCGTGTTCTTTAATTAGTCTAGGTACCATAGATCCAAAATGCCTAATGATAGTTATATGACATCAAATCATTTTTTTGCCCGATTCATGATGTGTTTGTCAGTCGTGTTTGTTCAGGGGTTGCTTTAAGCAATCCTTGTCAACTTCAAAAGACCGGCTGAAGCGGGCTGCAATCTCTAATTCCAAAGTGCCGTCACTAAACTTGGCAAACCATTTTTAGCAGTTCTTTTTGGAATGAAATTAGTACGTTACACTCCACAAAGTTTTCGTTGTATAAAGTAATCCCAGCGAATGTTGAAATTAACTTTGCCAGGGACATTCATCTTTAAGGCTTCATCTTGAGGTTAAATTCTATTCTGTACATTATGAAATTACAATGGACTTTAGAAAACAACAAGAAAAAAACAATAGAAGAAACACAATTTGTTAAGTAATCAAAGTACACACGTTACAATGTTACGTAATCAAAGTAAACAGACACTGGAAAGATGAAGCGAAAATAGAGACATTTGAAAAACGCTATTACCTTTGCACCAACCTAATATTTTATTACATGCCTCCTTGTTGTATCTACCCTAAAACGTCACTATTTTAGCATATGGTCAACCATTCAGACGATATTCTCCTTTCGTTTTCCTTTCACACTTTCTTTCTTGCTTACTTCTTTGCTATAGATTAATTGCGCTATTAATTGATGTCTACCATTTTCAACAATCTTTTACGTATCTTTAGATTCAATGGAGCATCTGCTTTGAAACTTCCCGATTTTCAATGAAACACGTTACAAAGGTAACTATATTGGAACTATACAAATATAGTTGTGATTTTTAATAGATACTACGGGATCTGATTTTTCTACGCAAGTTATTCTAGTACATGTTGGCTTGTCTCCTGCCTAAAATTTCGAAATTTTTTGCATAACATCGATTTCTGCTGTTCATAGCAATCTTGGTAGCAACTGGAACTATGGAAGTAGTAAGACAGATAATATACAAACTATGTAGGAAAGGGCCATACTGTATGAAGTAAGAATGAATGCGACTTATTATTAAACATCGTATGTTTATCTAACACTACGCTATTTTAAATTTTTTAAGAGGTCCTTTATTTAGTTACACTAATCGTGTAGTACACGAAGAAATGTATCATTTTAAACGCGATGTGACAAAGGATCTGCGCGATAAACGGTTCAACACTTAGTTTAAACCGTGTGTTACTGCTAACAGAAGCAAAACCTTTGACCACCCATTTTTCAAAAAATCTACAAGATACAACACTTTAAGTGGAACAGATCTTAGTAAGCTGTTTATCGCAACGAGCATGTGTTCATGAGTCTAAAAAAGAAAGCCTGTTTTTTTAGAATCGAACAAAGAGCTCGTGATGCTAGAAAATAATGTGTCGTTTTTGCGATTTGAGCGAAAATAGACTATTATCCAATTTCTTTGCACTGTACGAATCTTCGCCAAAATCAAAATTTTTCTGTGCCTGAAATAAACCTTGCTTTGCCGATTTTTTGTTTTTAAAAATCCGAATGAGATTTCCATATTACAAGTCAAAAGACCCTCAAATGCTTTCAGGCTTAAAGAGCTTAAAAATCTACCAAAATGACTCAACCCGTCATTTAGATGCACTTGGTTTGGTGGAACGGCTACTTCTTTGGAAAAAAATATCAGTTGTCAATTAAGTAATCCAGATACAGCAATTAGCTTTTTTGAGACATTTTAGCCATTTTAAGCAGTTTAGTTCAGGTAGACTTGTTTATATGTAGTGTAAAAAAGATCCAAAAAAATATCTGTTCATATATCGATATACTCTTAGATGCAACGCATAAGAAAAAAACACGAATTTAGCAGCCGAATTTATACATTATGTTGTATGTGCCAACCAGAGACCGGCGCCGTTTAGGCGTTCTACGGGATTATGTCACATTTATCTATATTCTATTAGTGCTCACTACTTATGTCTGTGTTGTGAAGCATGTCGTTGGGTGTGCATTTTGGTGCAAGCATTAAACTAGCTTCAGCAACTGCTGACCAGTGACAGCATACATGAAACTAATCTCTGGTGGAATTAAGTTAAATACTGATAGAATATAGCTGGAACTTTGACCCCTTTCTAGAACGGATTGTTCCCACTTCTGTTATCAATTTAAATTTAAGTGAGAATATATTTTGTAAGCTAATAAAAATATATGTGACGATAGGTGTGGGTGGTCATGTATCATGTGTCAATAAGGGCTCCACAATGTGGCACGCTTCGTGGTACGAATTTGTTGTTGTTGTGTGCGAATGCTAGTGTACAACAACAGCAGCAGAGAGTTAGTTCTAAGCGCGGGAGAGGCGGCACCGATCCGTTGCTAACAACTGTTTGAAGCATCAAATTGTAACCGTTGCATTAAACCCAGGGGACATTTCATAACTGTGACTCTAGGAATTTCAAAAACCAATTATAAAGAAAAGGTAACCAACATGTTGTACTCTTGAGACTTGCTCTAGTTCTTTGTCCTCCTAGTGCTCCGTTCGTTTTTTTTTGCTCTTTTTTCAGGTGTACTGTTGTATAAAAAAAAAACACACATTTGTGGGCCCTTAGATTATGTCTACTGTTACACACCAATTATGTTGATTACATAGAACAACTGTAAGCTCACACGAACGAAGCAGAGTAGACAAAAAAAAAAGGCTCGAAGGTGTCCGTTACTGGAGCGCAAGCCATAGCACCGACGAATGGCGGTCGATATTTTGGTTATGTCAAGTAAATTTATTCTGTTGTAATCATTTACAGAAATACAATTGTCGGATATATATTTACTCAAGATCCACGTTCTCAGGATAGGCAACTAAATTTAAACGGTTTTTTAAGTTTGTTAATTATTTTTATCAACCTAATGTAGGCAAATCTCAAAATTACCACCTTCCTTCTAGCGATGTCATCATTTTTAACTATTTATCAACTCTTTACTCGAAAAACCATATTGTGGGTGAGAGTAAAGGCTTTATTTTTGAACATAGTTTAATAAGGATCCATTATCGCAAAGGCTAGAAATTTTTTCGACGTGCCTATAACCGGCGCTATGTTATATACATATACATTTTTCGTACATTTAACTTATGCAATATAGTACTCTGTATAATTTAACGGGAATTATAATAGGCAAAAGTTCTCTGGTAGATTAGTAATTCTTGTCGAGTCAATTTAGGACAGTAGGAAAGGACGAGCATAAGCCAATAACTGAAAAATGCACTTTATTTTCGAAAACATAAATATGTTACATACCATCAGTGACTGCGCTGGCACATGCGAACATGTCTTATAAATGTCTTGATCTTTGACATTAACGAGTTTCTGCCATATCACACCCACAAGCCCTGAATAAAATGTTGTTATTGAAAAAGGACTTTTTGTGGATGTTCCATGTACACAAAGCATCTTCACAGGTTATTACCAAAGATTGACTTCTAGGTGCGATTCGTAAAACAGTGACGTCATGTTGGCGAGCTCTGTGGAAAACAAGCGCGCTCAATGCACTGGAAATGGCAATTGTGGTGAACTCCTTAAAGAACTTTGTTCTCAACTAAATGTTCCATTGCCTGAAGACGGCTTCTCCGCTGAGCTTATCGGCGTACTTTTTTCTTCGCTAACATCTATCCAGATTCCAAAAGATCTCTCTCCTTTGGAACTCATCCGTTATGTGTTGCGGATACTCAGTGAAGAGGTGGTACGCGCACCACTGGACCACCTTGATGCCAAGGAGTTGCTTCAGGGACAACCTGAAACAGTTCAGGTATACTTTTTGTTTCAGCTCTTGCACGTAAAAACCGCGGTGAGCATATATTGTACGCGAAACAGCCGATATTGCCTTAATTGTGTGCTCTTAACTGCTATATATATATATATATGAAAGCTGAATAAAAATTGGCATTCATGTAATGCGTGGGTACTCGAGTAGTAGTATTGTGATTTTAAGGCCTTCTGCTCTTTCTACTATGTAAGCAAGTCTTCGGATTCACTTTTTCGATGTAGCATCAAAGACTTAATCCTGATCCTGCTAGGAAGTCCAGCTAGAGTGAGTCTTACTGGGCTTATCTAGAATTTTTTCATCAGATCCATAAGGCAGCATGACAACCCTAAAATTTAAGCTATGCCCGCATGTCCACGGTTGGCTTAGGGATATATGTATTAGCCGCCCTAACCACATCATTCGAAAGCAATTTGTAAAGTGTTTAAAAATGGCCTTTTAGGATCTGTTGGAGATATTAGCAGCTTGCGTTCACCTTCGTGATAATGAGACTAGTACCATCGTATCTACTATGTCGAGCAATTCAATGGCTAGTAGTGGGAACAGAACCCCCGAAACATCAGGCGAAAGTTTAGTAGGATTGATTCACAGTTTTTCATCATCCTCTACTTCAACATCGTCATCAGCAGATTCTTCATTGAACCGAGGTGGAAAGCGCAAAAATGGTCTTCTTACTTCTTCGATCAGCTGTAGTAGCTGCGATTCGATTTCCTCCGGTAAACTTGTATTCAATTACGGTCCAACACTTTTATAAAAAGGGATTAAGCAATCAATGCATCATTTAATCACATGATTTTTGTTGACAATCATATGAAAAACATATTCTTTTTTACAGATGTGTCTTCCTTTGCCTCAAGTCTTTCGGAGCCAACGCAAGAAGTACAACTTCCGTGTCGGCTGTGTCAATATTTGGCTCGATTTTCATTTGAGCCGGAACTGATCGAACCCACCGCGCCTATTGGTGGCGCTCAGAGTGACTCGGCGCCAACTACGACTGTGCCTGACAATAAATCAGCAGCGGCTTCTACGAGACAATCACCGTCAAAGAAGATCGTTTCATTAACTGGTCCTAGTTGTCCCGCTGTGTCTGCTAAGAATTTACAAGTGTCAAATCCCATTGTGAAAGCTAAAACAAGCACGGCCCAAGTCAGTCGACCTTCAAAGATTCTTCGTTCAAACTATCAGAGCATTACAAAACATGGTGTAAAAGCAGCTACTGCTGATGGCCGACATGAGATGAGGCAAATAGCTCAGGCTGCCAAGCGCAAATTTGATGAAGAGAAAAAGGTGCTAACTACAACAGCTAAACCTTACAACAAGACCGTGAAAGTTTTTAAGAAAAACGTTATTATACCTAATAGGCAAACAACTCTACGACCCGTACCAATGGTTCCGCCTGATCCAGCCTACTCATTTAGTACTTTTAGCGCTCCAACAGGTTGCATTGACAATAACGATGTAGACAATGAAGAGTCTGCTGTCGCCGAATCTTCGGAAATTTCGCCTCACTTGGAACGAGTACTTCGCAAACAGTGCAGCCAGCATCTGCAATGGATGGTGTCGCATGGGACAAGTGAAGCGGGGCTCAAAAAGCTAGAAAGGGAATATGAGGATCTGTTGAAAAGGCACACCACTCGCGTCAAACAGATTCGTAAGGAGCTCTGTGAACAAGCTCGACTATCTGCTCTTAGTACGCAGAAAGGTACAAAGAAAAGGAAACGTTTTTTCTTTTTATTTTTGGATTATCTAAAGTACAGGCACTTTTATGATATATTTCAGTTAAATATGCCTCATGTTCTCATTTCTTGGTTTGCTTTTTGTCGTGTATTTCAGGAGTGGCTGCGAGCGTGCGGAATATACGAAAATTTGCACGTACTCAGGAACAGCAATTAGCACATGCTCAGTTAGAAATAGAACGTGTAGAACGCTCAAAGGAGGCTCGCCGAAGGTTGGCAGAAGAACGTCTATTACGCGAGACCTTCACTGAAGCAATGCGGTTGCAAAAAAGCCAATTGCTCGATTTGAACCGAGAGTTAGCAGAACAACGGGGACGAGAAAGGGACAGACATGAAATTTATATGCAGGTTAATTTTTCATTATACACACAAGCTCATATTGCTGAGACATACATATCGATCTAATGTTATGCGAAGTTAAACAACGAAATTGGGAAAATGGCAACGTACAGAAACAAGCTTTATGTAATTACTATTTTAACATGTGTTCATCTAAACATGATTTTCACAGGGAATGGAGCACTTCTATAGAACCCAGTTGAATATGTTACAAGATGCTTTAGAACGAGAAGCGCGTAATGGCCGTATGCGTACTGGGGCTCAAATAGCGTTGCTGAGAGATATCCGAAAAGAACTGCAGTTGAAACTTGATGAAGAAATGAAGAACCTCAGGGAGATCGCTAGTATGGATTTTGATCAACCCTTCAGTAGCTAGTCCTGTGTAATATGATTTTCGTATATAGTCGAAACGCCAAGATGCTAATGGAAACAGCCGTTTTTGCTAATTTTTGGTCCATCAATCATTACGTAATAAATTCTATCCTAATACATACACGTGCCTCGACCCTAATACGTACACATACCTTGAAATGGTAAAAGGCATTAAATGATGTGTTTACTCATAGTTCGGCTTGTAGATAGTCATTTTCGACAAGCTAATCGAGGGCGTGACATTTGTATTTAAACTAAAAACGTATGCATATACATGTAAAATGTTAGATTTCAATTGTTGCTGTTTTTATATAAATATACGATCGTATAGATACCCGATATGATATCAGACCTCGGTAGTTCTTAAATGTACATTTGCATCCAGGTCAGAAAGATAAAATGCTAAACCCTTTAACAGTACTTTCTTTTAGCTAGGTTCGTTGATAATAGTCGTATCTGATTTTTAAGGGACACTACGCGTAGTTGATCTTCGTGAAAAGTAAGCAAGCGCATATTGTTCAATAGTCCAACGCACGTTAACTTAGCATGAGACGAAATAAAGGTCTTGACGCACGAATCAGTGCCTATGAGTTATTGTTAATAGTAATGATAATAGTAATAATTATTAGTTCCGTAATTTTCCAAATGCCACTTGCGAGCTATCCGCTCAATTCATTTCCACATACTGGCATGGATGCTCGTGCTTACAGAAAAATAAAGGGTTCAATTGATCTTATTTATAATGGGTACAAAATCTGTGTGCCTAACTACACTTGCGACCTCTCTATAATATAACGCCACTTTTCTGTAGAAATAGAGAGTTATCCAAGTCGATTTTAGGACTATCTGCTCGCATCATTGCTTTGGTTTGGCGTACCAATACTGTGAGTCTTGATAATCCAATACTGCAGTAAATACGCGTAATACAACACAAATATACATCTATCATTAATTAGGAAATGCATCATTACTGTATTTTTGCGTCGGCAGCGCAAGAACATCTGTGAAAATTTGCACTTGCGCTAAGTTGTATGTCTTTATATCTATATATGGCTTCTTTTTGCGCAAAATAAGATAGAACGTCGACGTACGACAGCTAATGATCAGTCTTCTGCAATCGCTAATGTGCAGCAAGCTCCTTCATCAAAGTGATTTTTGGTTTCAGTTGTTGTCTTGAGTAACAATGCATTGACGCAGAATAACAACAATAACGGCAGCCGCAACAGCGAGTCGTTGCGCTGCCGTTATTACAGTTACGTGGGCATCAAGTATTGGCATTGCTCCCGCACTATTCACTTCGTTGACGGGTTCTGCTACCTCACAGGCGCTGTTTCGCTGTAGGAGCGGTATAACGGTATTTCATGAACATGTTGATATTCTCTTTACGCGTTGCAAGCTTCGCACACTTTTGCTGGATTCGCTCTTGCCCTTATGCCCTACTCTTTCTCTGCGTGTGTGGTTTTGCTGTTTGGAAGCGCCCGGCTCCTGGGCACCGGTTCCCGCGACAGTTCGGACCTTCTCAGCGTCGATGAGCGGCGCGCACTAGAGTGGCCCTGTAGACCGCCTGTGTTTGCGTGTTTGTGGCGTGTTTCGCGTCGTTTACGTGTTTAATTTTTGTAGTTTTACGTACATATATGTGCTGGTATGCTAGTCTTATTCTGTATGTACGTACGTGATTTATTCGGCGTTGTGTCATACCGTCGTTATCGTATGGCTATGTTGTATTCACTGACTATTGCTTGTGTATCTATACATCTCTATCTATTCAACTAGTTAACTCTTTTTGCATATAAGTGTTTCCCAGTAGAGTATTTTTACATAGCAATTATTTCGTTGGCAAATGTTTTACCTGGATTTATCGCTAAGTGCGTAAGTTGTTTCAAAGTGTCGCACTTCTTGATACTCAACAACAATAATAGCAGCTGTGTGCGGCTATTGCATTGACTGATCGAAAGACGTACTGTTAAACGTGGGGAAAACTAAGCCACGTAATACGAAATATACAATAATTCATGTAGTGTCTCGTTCCGAGCTGCGTCCTTGTCTGTTATTGGTTTGTCTATTCGTTCTGTCCTCTGGTCTCGGGCCACCAAACATTATAGTGCCATCTATGCCAAAACGGATGTACTCGAGCGCTCACCGAGTGCGATATAAGCAGTAAGGATAAAAAGTGGCGAAATCATCATACATGCTACAACTGTATGTTATAAGGACTACGAAGTGGTCCAATTCACTCAGTCTGATTTGATACTGTCGCAACGTTTTCTCTAAATACAATTTCAAACGTTGTTCGGATTAAACATGTGGTGTGCAATGTGGTCATCTTTGTGTGTGGAGGCTTAAGTGACTATTAATGCCATTGAATTTCTATAGGATAATTACGAACGCTATCTTGTGACTCTCACCGAAACGACCATGCTTCAGATGGATGGTGAGTACAGTGATGAAGGCTGGTTTAGCTTCCTGAAGGAATTTACAGCTTTCCCCAAGATACAACCCACACTAATAATTACTCAGCTCGTACTCACTTTTTCTGTTACTGCTACGACCTGTCACGACAATACGAAAATCCGAATGATAGCATTTCGTTTGATATGTTAAGTGATTTCTGAAAGCTCGCAAAAAATAATATTCAATGCAGAAAATACGACTAATTCATTATAACTGTGTGCTGCTGAAGGTGTAATTGGGTTCGTTTTTTTCTGCGAGATCGAGAGGCAAAAACACAGGTTCTCACAGGATAGTCAGAGGGAGCTTAAGCTGCCCCCGTACCGTGCGTATGCTACGAAACGTTACAACGTAGCCAATATGAATAGTTCCTTATTTACATAAATTAAAGCGATATCGCCTATAAACATTTTCGTTATCATTGTGCCGCCTATATCCGCGCTAAAATTATTCCCCGTACCACAAAATAATTCCCATAGACGAATCAATTCAGCTCATCAAAAAGATTCAAAAGTCAGACATTTATAATAAAAATTTCGATTCTGCAATGCAAGACCTTATGTATGATATTTAAATATTTCTTTCTGAAAATAGTAGGATCCGATTCTCGTACCTTATCAGCCCTGTTTTTTCTAAAAAGTGTTTTAAAGTAATGTATATAACTATAATCGAATCTCCGAGCATTTCAAGATCAGACAGTCAAGTAGCGCATGGCGCAAATGAGTACCCCTATCTCTCTCTCATCTCTCCTATTATGTTTGTAGCTAGACAATCCTGGTCATCCATCGTTTTTGTTTGAAAAGGTGAGTGATCATATTATTTGCATAACGCAAGTCGTATGTACGCTCCTACAGTAAAAAATCAATACTTATAAATAGATAGGCTGATATATTCCTAAAAGCGTCCTAAAAGCAGATAAGTTTAGTGTATGCAGGTGGATGCAACTTAATTTGACGGTCCTTGATTCTTTAACTTGTCGGTAAGAAAGCTCTCGTATCCATCTTTTCATCATCATCGAAGTGATCGTCGTGTCTACGATGGGTTCAATGCACCCTTACCGGCTACCAACTGCCAATGCTGACGGCGACGGACAACGCGTGAACGAGCAGCCCCGCTGCAGCTACCGTAGAAGTACTTGTAGTAGCCGTAACAACAAGAACGGGCCATCGAATAACCGAGACGAAGACGAGGAAGAAAGCGGAGGAGAGGAAAAGCAGGGAATAGTGAATCGGGGGAAAGGCACAGAGCAGTGGCGGCGGCGCTGACGATGATGCCGAATCAGTGCTGCTCTACAACAATCACTAGAACTTTCGCCTTCTTTTCGCGCGGTCGACGTTTTCGTCTTGTTCTCCCCTTGTACGTCTCCCACCTGCCTGTGGGTTTGTCCCTGGTGGTTCAATCATCGCCATTACAATTACAGTCAGCGTCACCAAAACGAGTAACAGCAAAAGCAGTTGTTGGATCGTGATTATTTTTGCTGCAGCTTTCGGCCGGTCATTGCGGCGTCAGTCAGTTGATGCAATGGTTGAAGGGGGCAAAAGGACCAGCTGATGATGCTCAGTTGGCTTTGCCGAAGAAGCCCAGTCTTCTATAAATCATCTACTTCAATTCTTTTTCTACTTTTTCAGTAGCAACGGCGCCTTTCATAGTTGTTATTAATTTTTTTTACTTAGGCGCCTGTCTTCGTTGTTACCCGATGTTGATATCGATGACGATTATGCTGAGGGAGCAATATTATTGGCGCGAACTGCGGTTTGTGCAGCATTTGCATCTGTTGGGAAAAGCCAAAAAGAACATCTAGCAGTGCCCTTGCCGTTAGACGGACTGTTATGAACGGAAAGGAGCAGTATTCTTTGAAGGTTCCTCAGGGGCTGGCGGAAGTTCTGATAAATGAACAAAACAATCATAATGACAGCAGCAGCCACAGCAAACATAAGGACGGTTGCAATAGTGGGAAATAGTTAACTTCCACGACGCCAGATTTGACCGATATCCGGCCTCAGCAGACAGGGGTTTCTCTTTACAAAAACCAATTAATAGGTACTCAGAAAGAACAGGCCATCTGGAAAGTACTAGATAATATAATTATTATAGGTGGCTACATAATATATCTTAAGCAGGACCGAAACAATGAACTGCGTTTTACAATGCCAATACAAAGCAAAGTACTCTAGTGTAAAGTTGTTGCGTTAGATGTGTGAAACGGCACACAGCCGTGAAACAAATAGGGCATATTATGCCTGGATTACGTTTTCAGTAAATCCGGTTGATGATTTTATTTTAAACTCACGCTTCTATGGACTTCTCATGCGTTCCCTCAGAGACGTTTGTATACTTGCATTTGTCAGGTAACGGTGTACTGCATTACTACGTTTTTTTTCCTTATGTTGCTTTGTAGCCTGCTGTATCTCTATATTGGTTTTAATGAAACGACTATTACAACATGACAATCCATAAGCGCGCCATTACAAACGTTTTTGAAAACGCTTTTCTAATAATCTTGATTAATTTTAATAACTTTCTTGGCACTAGAGCAAACCAAAATCTCAGCAAACTCTAATAATATAAAAGCCAAATAAGCTGCGGCTATCTGTTTCACTGACGGGAGAGTCCAATTAGATTTTTTGACCAATATCTGTTAGAATTTTTTTGCCCGACGTCAACTTCATGTTTCTTTCAGGGCTAAAATCACCAGTATCCTCCCAAGTTTCCCTCGCGGTAGAAACAATGCAAGCAGTCAAACTAATTGAATTTTATTTAATATTTGCTAGTAGCAGTTACAAACTTCATAAATACGGGTCAACAACACAATTTCAATATTGTAGTGAGTATATAGAAGCATTTAAATCATATGGATTATGTGAGTCACTTTATAAAAATCATAGAACTAATTAAATTAGACGCAATACTGTGGTGCCTTCTCCTTTGCCAGTGCAGTGAGAAACCCGCAAATGGCTGCAAGAAAAGCACTCGCTACTGAGGGCTATTAGCTGAACATATCGCCTACGCGCAGTCAGTTGGCCGGTCAAACACCGACGCAAGTTCAACGAACGTTCCACAAAGTCAATCGTCTGCCCTCTCTTCTCCTCGCCTACCCTTGCTTCAATTCGACTGTCTGTTGATTCGTCTGGCGCCGGCCGATGCCCCCTTCTGCCTTTGTTTACGTATTGCTTTTGCCACTTGTGCTCATGTTTGCGCCAGCCAGCCAGCCAGCCCCGTTAAAGAACGGCGTTAATGTTGAGCGGCGCAACGAACGCAGAAAGTGAGCATTGGCCTAACAGCACAGGAGTCACACGCACTTATAAAGAAGCTTTGGCAATGAAGCATTGAACCAGATGCCATAGAGTCCGATATAAAAGCTACTGAAGGCTCGTAGGTATGACGACGGCTTCGTTGCAGTCGTCACTATGACGGCTATTCAGTGACCGTCCCCACCGTCTGTTCATTGCTGGGGGCATTGCTCCCAATATTACTCGTCTAAAGGGACCACTGTTTGCTGCCCGTGCAATTGCGGGGGCAATAATGGCCCAGCTAGATACAACGTAGGACCAGCACACCATCACTGGCTTCACTGTCGCATTCGGAGGGGAAAAGCTGGACAATGAACAACAATACAACGACAAAAAATGAAGGAGAAAAATTGTTCCTATTTCTAGCCTCCTTTTAGTATTATCATCATCGTCATTATTATTATTGTTTCTATCATGGTAAATTTTATCAATTATTGAAAGATTCGTGGCGACTATAATACATATCGTGGTCCTATAATGATTATTATTATACATGCATATGTTTATAGTGTAATAATTTGTGGCTGCCATGTTTATTTTTACCGGATTAAACTTATTTTTTTTAATGTTATAGTGAAAGAAGTGGAATATACAAACCGGATCATACTGGTCATGGTGATCATAAAAATAAAATCGGATACTTCAGGTTTATTGTGGTATAGTAAATTGACCGTAGGACACATTGGATTAAGATTGATTTCTCAAGAAAGTGTCCCTTCTAAAAAGCCTGCTGACCAGGGTTGCTATAATGTAATACAACATTGGAATTGATATATCATTGAGTATGGCTTCAGGCGTTTTCGTCTATTGTCTTTTGATTCAAACCCGAAAGAACTGGTGGATTGGGTCTGTTGTGTTATTATCGAGCAAAAGGTTAGGATTACTACTTCACTAAGTTATTCCACTATTACTGAATAAAGATATAAGACTACCTGCTTATAAATAATATTCCTATTATTCAAAATGTCCAGCGAAATGTTATGTGTTATTATTATCAAAATAAGTTGTTTCGGCTTTTACGTGAAAGCACCAAATTGTGAAGCATCGACAACTGTCTTTATCTCTAGGTCCCTTTTCAAACAACGGATAAATAACAAGTGTTTATGCCACTGTTATAGTTACCGAGAACATCTTCTGTCCTACGAAGAATTAGCCCTCTACCCCTATGGACAGAGCCTGTTAATGACAGGGGCAATCAGCAAGACATTTTATGTTGATCTATACGACTAAAGAAGCCGGGAAGTGGTTGCGATAGTTATGTAACTCACTGAGTAGGTTCTGAGTAAGTACAAGTGGACTTGGTTTAAATATATAACGCCTTTTTGTTCTCAAACGAATGCAGTAGCCTTTTATCTTCAATGGAACTAATGTATATATATTTGCTGTTTCACTGGTTCATAGTTCGAGCCAACAAATATCTCTAGAATCCACCGAAATGAGGAAAATGCTATTTACTTTATCATTGCAAGAGTTGATATCTAAAAATCGGTTCTGACAATAAAACCTGCACTAGTCCTAACAAACAGTTGTTAGGAAATATTTTCATCAATGCTGTTTCTGCATTTTATATAGTAAAAACTTATGTTGGAAATTGAAGACGAAGTATCAATTACATACATGAATCATTTGATAAAAATGAATACATGTCTATAGTTCTTGTGTTTATATTACCAAACGTCAGTCCATCTAGTTATCGTCTTTGGTTTCGAAAAACGCAGGTCATTTGCCGCAATAAACATAACTGGACCTCGGTATAGAGTATATGCAATGTTGACACGAGGTCCATGTTTGTTGTAAGGAGAAAGTTAAAATGATATCATAGAACCAAGTTATAGATCAACAGAAATGGTTATATTTAAGAATCGTCATTATAGAGGTCTTAAAACTACCGTACAAAGATATAGTAGTAATGGAATAATAGTTCTCAGTGTTTTCATCAAGCTTGAGGACGTGTCAATTTCTGTTCTCGAATAAACATCGCTAGGTCTATTACGCCAATCTAGGAAGTAAATACAAAATGGCCAAAATAACCATTGCTGAGTGGGTTTAAACATACTGCGCAGCGTCTTGAGCAGTCAACACTCTAGCATTCATTATTGTATGCCTGCAAACACTAGCAAAGTGATCCTTTTAAGCGACAACAATGTATAGCCTACAATAAAATGCCAGAAAGATGAGCCTTGATTTACATTTATTCTCTTTCCAAATAGCATTTAGTCTCACTGAGTTCGTCAAATCATCTTTTCTAGAAAGACAACTGTTGTATTGGCGCAGTGAATAGTGAAGTAACGGTAACACCCACCGATGATAAATAAGTCCGTAAAGAGAATGTTCATTGTAAACATTTCTGGAACCGCGAAAAAAAAAAATTAGATTATCAAATAGAAAAGCGAGATACAAAAATATTCTAAGAAAAACATTGCAATTACGCTCGTTACGCAGATATTTTTGTTGGTACAGAAGCGATGCTCAAAAGGTGTATTATTCAGCTTAGTAGTATGCAAACGTAGCTGAGAAAAGTATTTGAAAGAACACTTCGAAAAATAACAACCTTTAAAATGATTATTGATTGTATAATCTTTAACTTATAGAGTTATAGACTTATATGTGCCAGTAGTATATATATATATATATCGTGTGAGTAAATAAAAACAACAGTAAAAACACTTGAACATTTTTCAATAAACCATAAATTCTGTAGACATCCTTACGATGTGATCATATAACTTCCTTTCGAAAACAGATTTAAATTGCATTACATTGTCGCAGCTAGAACATTATAACTACAAACCAAGATAATGACTTCTGGAATCTTCTTTTATGGAACCCTTTAATGCGAGGTAATTTTTGTGACACTATATATTTTCACTGAATTCACCAAAGCCGTCGGTTTTGCTATACCTGGGATATGTGTATACAAGGTATTTGTTTTAACCGACATTATCTCAAACCCTGTCCGAACTTTAAATAGAGCTATAGTATCTTTAAAAGAAATATTGTTTTATTTTTCTTGCGAATGATGTCTTAGGCTCTGTATCCGTTTTATCGAAAAACAAGTATGATCATCTACATATAACGAAACGACACTCAAAGGTTTTAACAGGACGTGGTTTCGAAGGCTACACGTAAAGTGAAGTGCGGCAACATAATCATCTCAATCAGATTCTATTTATTCACCTTTGCTGATGGTAGTCAAAAACTTCATATATTCATTTATTCACACGTAACTTTATAACTGAAACATTTTACGTCATATGGGCTATATAAGTTGTGTTGAACTGATAAAACTAATTTGAGAAATCTGTCAGATGTCCTAAAGATGGCGCTAGGTGGGCACAAGCGACGATTTTCCCTGCATTTGAGGCTCCTATGTGTATCGTCAGGCTCGTAGAAATTCAATTTCCTGCAGAGTTTATGATAAAAAAAACCATACACGGCAGAGCGAGTGACGACATGTTCATCTAGCCAATTCGTCCTTGACCACTCGTTGTTTCTCATCGCACCCGAAGCAAAGGAATTTCCACCAGTCCCTGTAAATTGTTGCTCCCAATTGCTGATGTATGTCTTGATTGCTGGAAGTTTAAAACGACAACGTAAGTTTTCGAATAGAAGTGGCAAGGAAGTATGTCAGGTGATTTCGTATCACAATGTGTAGTTGCCGTACTCTTTTGAAGACGAAGACTCTCACACGATTCAATTGCTCGAGATTTTCCACTGTAAGATCTTCCGAAATAATGCGTATTCCACACGTTATGATGGGACCTATATTGAGTCTGAATAAACTGATAGCGAATACAAAGAATAAGAAATAAGGCGATTTATGCAACCAACACTAGTTTCGGTGATCCACGCAGTGAAATCTTCGCCGTTCGCGGGTAAAAACAACCCTAGGTACCGAAACCGATTTACACAAGCACGAAGCGACCCGATGAGGTATAAGATGTTAGTACCGACTGTGCTGTCTCCCTTTCAAAAGTTAATTGGCTCCGTCTTGGTCTGGCTCACGGCCAGTTTGTCATCATAGAGATGGGCTAGAACTTGCTGTATTTGCAACAAGTATATCATTAAGTCGCCTACGTACAAAATGACTTCGACTGATTTTAAAAGGGCCCTTTGCCTGAATGGATAATAAGAGTGGATTTAGGTTGTCCTTCTAAGCCTGTCTGAAAGGTGGGAATCCGGCCACCCTATGATTGATAGTTATTCTATTTTTCTGTAAAATCTCACCAAAAAGGTTAATCACATTCGTAGGAATACCCACTTCGGCTAGCGTCAGTATGACTTTGTTTCTACGGGCCTAGTTAAAGGCTGCATTGATGTCGATAGAAATTGTGTATAGCGTATTAAGCGGCGTGGCCAGTGCTCTCTTTACGCCAGTTATCAGGATCCTACACACCGTTTATATGGAGCGTTTACTCTGGAAACCATGTTGCTCGGTTGGAATGCCATGTACACTTTTTAAGAAGGTGTTTAGTTTTTAGTCACAAAGCCGTAAAGTAAATTATCACGAAGGCTTTTCTCCGCTATTTCCCGCCGTGATAATGGTGCGGGCCGCCTTTTCCTTTCACTAACAGATAGCATCTTTTTACCGGGCTGAGAGTGTACCAGTATGTAAATTTACAGTATTTATTGAGCCACCCTGCCACCCAGCATGGTGCTAGAACATAGGCGTTACTTAAAACGCTCGTTTTAGATTTTATCTAAATTGGCGGCTTTCTTGTTGCGTAGGCTTCTAAGAGTTGCATTGGTTTTCACACTGTGAAGTCTTGTTGAAGCGTAGCACGTTATATTGAGATCCTTTCTTCCCACGCAGCGGTAAACAATGGTCCGACGCGTAATACCACATATATTAGCGCAAACATCTCCGAGAAGTGACTTATGAGGGCCGGCAGCTATTCGAGAAAGCCACTGAATCGGCGCAGTGCGTTAGCATTCTGGTTAACATTCTGCACGGGCAATTAAACGGATCTTCAGCCGTTTAGAATACTTTTGTGACACGTACATTTTTTCGGCTAATAGTCTTAAAAAAGAAGATCAAAGGGTAGAGTTTGGGCTAAATCTCGGCCATAAGCCTAAGGGCTACCTGAGCTCTCCGGGTAAGGCTGCAAGCTAAATTGAACTATTATATTCGAAGGGGACAGAAAAGCCGATCTATAGATTGGAAAATTTCAACCAGATGCTGCTTTTAAGTTTCGGTATTCACCACGTCAGGTGGATGCGTTCTAGAAGTTAGTCTACATCGCGGCGACGCCACGTGGCGTCATACATTCCGTGCAGGTGCGACTTGGACAGTCTATCGCTGTCCCAGCGCCAAAGTCTGCCACCTCTGAGAGAGCACGATTTTCGCCCTGGAACTTTATGCTATTCCTGGTTGCATTTGTTGCAATTAAATCGACAACCGAGCTTGCTGCATGTCTTAGGGAAATCGATGTCGAGGTTCACTAACCAAAGCCCGCGAGTGTTTCTTGAAGAGCCGTTATGGAAGAGCCGTTATGCGTTTCAAGTTCCGCTGACCGTTGACGTCACTAGCAATGAGCAGAAAAACGCAGAACGAGAAGATAGCGCTTCCAGTCTACTATTGAACTTCTGCACCGGTCGATTTTGAATCAACCAGCCGAACATAAGCTACCATGAGGGGTAGTCGCTGGCTACGTATGGCAATAATATTATTATCCATTAGGTACTGCATTAAATCGTCTATCCTATGGTTGTAGGTGACGGTAATGCCTCTACTAGAGTGGCCTGTTTTGATATTTTTCATTGCCAGGCAATGCATAGAATAAAAACACAGTAAGTTAAAGGGACTAGCTGCCCAAGTCTTTATTAGTACGAGGATGTATGTCTATACTGTACAGGGCTTACGGGGAGAGAGGTGGCGGAGTCGAAGCTCATTTAACGTTCCACTGTGTAATTCCTACCACCTCCTCAGAGTTCTGCTTCGCTGCAAGCTTCGTGATGGTCAATTCAGTTCTGCGTACTAGATACTTTCTCTTATATTACGATATTGTGTTGTTGACCTGTATATATGAAATTTTTCACTATTACCAATAAAGGTGGATACATAAAATGCTGTCGAATGATCAACTCTGTAGCAATGTGGGAGATCTATAAAACAATAAGCGCGCTTTGTTGATGTCGCTTTATAATCGCTTATACCGTAAGGTAAAATCCATTGGCGCAAGATCCAAAAAATGGAGAGCGAAACAAACCATTCGAAGTCCAGGGTCGCAATTTTGACAATGTCTGCCGTGTTTGGCCTCGCGTTGTTGTGGATGATCTAACGTCGTTCGTTGGGCCTTTCTTTTAGATAGCTTCATTGACTTGAAGTAACTGGGCCGCATAAACATACCGATTAACCGTTTGGCTCTTTCGGAGGGAATTCTTAGTGCATGAAGTTCCCATAGCTCCACAAAGCGCAAAGAATTATCTTTTTTAGATGAACACCTAGTGGAAATCTGGGCCTTGGCTTTTTCCCAGGGTCACTTGTTCCGATCTCTAGTTTATGCTGATGTACAAACACTACTTCTCATCACTGGTAACAAATCTGGGTAAAAACAGACCGCGCTAGGCGTGATAAAGGCGAAGTGCTTAGATGCGACGCCAAGTCCAAATTTCTTGTTGGATTTGGAGAGTTCATAAAATACCCAATCTGTAAGTTTTTGTGTAGACCCAACAACAGGAAAATAGACTTAAGGTAGGTAAGGATGTTGTATGATAGGTCGCAGCCCTTCCCTTCAGCCAGTTTTTGAGTTCTTTGTTTTTCCTTAAAAATCATGTCAGATGATTGTCGTCAAACACAGATGGTTGTCCAGGGTGGAGGCATCCTTCAGGTCCCGAATGCCGTTTTCAAATTTAGCAATTTATTTTACATTTACATTTTAAACAGACCTTTTAGCGATCACGCCGTATATAAGGCAAATATCCCGGGCTGTTTTAGCGTTTTAGCCTGGACGAAACGCATTGTACAAAGGGTTTCGAAACTGCACTTTTTCTACATGGAATATCCACCATTGAGAAATTCTGCTCTTTCTATATCTTTGAGGAACTGCATGCACAACAAAATATTGTTACAATAAGCTGATAAGACAGAGATCGCTTTCAAACAATATATCGGAATGAGCAACAAACAAGGGGAATGGAAGGGAATTTTAATTTCAGTCTACTATGTTACATACTGCTAACGCTGTATGGTATTATAACACAGCATTCGAAAAATGCTATTAGGATGCCTTTGTGGTACAGCTGAATCATCGCAATCATTGGCGATTTTTCTGTCAGAAGTCTGCTAGTGCCTGGTAGTGATCCAGGACCTCGAACACAATTGGCCGACTGGAGATGTATGCCACAAACGCTCGAGTTACCGTCACTGTGATCTGTTTGTTGTGAACACAAACGTTAGACGAAAACGGTCAATGAAGCTTCAGGTTAAGACATTTTTTCTCGGTGGTGAATTCCGTAAGCTGCTTCGTCTCCTTTACTAGCCATTTATGTCTACTAATAATAAACGTCTTACGCTTAAGTAGCCCTAGGTTTATCTAGATGTAAATATATCATTAGTGCCATTAGAAAGCAGTACTACATGTTAGTCCAAGATCAGCATATTTTAGGGTCGCTCCGATATGAGTGTTTGAAACAAGTGCCGGCAAATGGTTACCTCTATCATCTCAGAGTAGATCTGGGTTGACGAACTTACATTCTGTACGTGAAAGAAACCAGGTGGTGGACCTTTAGCTGTATTTTTGAGAGGCTCTGTCGAAAACGCCTAAGGTGCGGGAAGCTGCAAAGACGAATACAGAGAGAAATAAAAAGTCTCAAATAAAGTAAAAGCCATATTGAATCGCGTCAACAAGCCGCAATTATTAAGGCAGTACAAAAAAATACAGCATAATGGTACACTCGAGCATTGTTTTTAGATGGTCAGATTATAACAGTTTCATAGGTAGGTAATGGATCTAGAAAGTGCCGTGTTCGCCAGATGGGTGTCAGAAATGTTACACGCTTCTTCTAAGATGAATGAAACTCTTTTACCGTTTCATTAATTTAACCGACGTTTCAGTGATTCCAAATCAGAGTTTTGGCCTTACCGCTAGTCATAATAGAATATTTTTAAACCGTTTCTTTTTGGAACTGAGATCTAGGGTTTGATGAACATCGGTTATTTTTAAATTACTTCCAAGGAAAAGATGAATGCTTGCTTCCTTAATCGAGACAATGTTTCCCACACAGTCACAAATTTCCCAACCTGTTATCAGCAATGTCATTTTTTCTATAGATACCAAGTTCAGGCGGCAAAATAAGTATCGTTGTGTGATAGTCTCATTAAGAGAACTGCTAAATTGGCAGAATTCACTGAGCTCTGTTATGTTCTATTGTGTTTCAAATTTTGAAATACTCTGTATAGTCTTGACGAGCAACAAACATCGCCGGAATCGTGCAACTTTATTATTATTATTGTAAAACTTTCAGTTAATGCGGCGTTGTAAAAACTGATGCACCCCATCACAGCACTTGTTTTGTTTAATACAATGGAAGATGCATCTAATGTAAGACTTCAGCTAGCCTTTAACCCGTTTTATCGCACACTACCTAAGGGTGACACAACAAAGGACTTGTCCGCGTTAATGTTATTATGCCTCGTCCATATTTAGGCCGGCGCATTAACGATGAAGTCATTGTCGTATCATTAGACGTGTGTGATGACACCTGACTACGGGCTGTTTTTTAACGGGCAGTCTTTGGTCACATGACGGCATGCCATGCATGCTGGGCTCTACGATATCCACATTATATATTTACGTAATATTTATATGCAATGGGAAAGACAAAAAAGTTGCTTAAGTACCTAAGGCGAACGTACGAATAATCGTGGATGGTGTGGTAGATATGTAAATAACAAGTTGCATCTGAAGAATTGCTCTTCAAAACAGCGCTCGCACAGCACCTGTGATAATACCGTGTTGCAATCATGTGTGTTAATTTATCAATTTCAAAGATTAGAAAATCGTAAAAATAATAACTTTTTGATAGCGGAAACTTTCTTATCTGTGGCCACAAACGGCAACTGACCACAGGCGTTACCATTCTTTCAAAGACATAATTTATTTATGCACGATAATTTTTCAATATAGTCCATCCAAAATGTTGGGATGGGGCTGAAAGTCGATAGCAGAAAATGACGGCGCTGTTATTAGAACACAGTCGTTGATTTTTATAGTTTGAACCCTCTCGGGAAAATTGTTGTACGGAAAATGTATTCGTTTTTATTGATAATATAAGACAAAAGGGAGAGGTCGTGCCCACTTCGATAAATGACAAGCAACATGTAAGAGGTGTATGATGTTTTTTTCATTTTGCTAAGTAAATTTGATAGAAATCGTTGTCTATGAATGCTAGCTTCACGACGCACTTCTCACAAAGGCTTCAAGTACAGTTATTGCAGCGAAAAGTCGCCTTTATATCGTAAACATCGTTGCGTGGGGGCCACCCGGGAACGCCACGTTTTAGTCGAGGGGTGACAGTTAATTCGTTCGCTTCTTTCATTCAGGGTCTCTACAGGATATATTCGCTATTTTCTCCATATAGAGCTTTGACCGATTTGTATTATATACTACGTATATATACCAGCTGATACATGATAGCCAGCAACAAGTAGGTACGACACAATTCGTGAGAACTAATAAATTTATATGGTGTAGGTTTCATCACGAAATTAAGTTGCAATTTTGGATCTCAGTAATTTTAATAGGTTTTTATGCTAATGTTACTTCTTAATTCAGTTAACGCTTCTGACTCCACTCTCCCATCGTTGCCTGCTAGTTAATATAGATTTTTGTTGCACCCTAAAAAATAAACGCAGCACTACGTGATGACCTTATTTCATAGGGTACGAACTCTCAATTTTCTCTTATCGAAAACAAGCATTTCGAATTATTGTTAATGTGTGCTTTGACGTTCGATCATAACCGCCGAATGTTCCCAAAAAGGTATGTGCACGCAAGTATCGCTATACAGTTGCAAGAGACAGAGTTTGTGCTTGTGGCGCTTCTTCAAGCTGTGGTTCACTGAGAATTTCTATTCGTGTTTCGTTCTGCAGACTTCTCTTGTCGACTGAGGATGGGCTCCCCTCTCGTTGGAGGCGCAACTGTAGGCATAGCCCCAATGGGTGTTTCCCTGCAGCTTGGTTCAGCAGCGTCCGCATTTCACGCCACGTCCAGTTCACCCCCAGAAGGGGGATGTTCCTCTGCTTCACCGCAGCATTCGTCCGGCAACCTGCCAACAGTCCTCATCACGGCAGCCAACGTTGAGCCGTTTCGTCTAAAGGCACACGCCATCCAACATGCATCTGCTTTCTTCGCTACTGCACCAGCTGCTTCGGCCAATGGTGCATTAGCAAATCTTCAAGGTTTGTCTGTCAAAAACTATTCAGGCTTGTATTTATTTATTAATTGGAACTGATTTTCTAATGAAATAGCAAATTTTAGTTTTATTAGTTTTAAGTGCTTTGAAATAGGTTTTTTTTATATAAAAAGGTAGCCCATTGCATTGTCCAGGTCACTTTTGACTGGTATTTCGGTTTGAAGTATTGGAATAAATGTCTAGCAATGATTAAAAAAAATAATAAAAATGGTACATAAGTAGTGTCTTCGAGTCTTACTAACACAACCTATTCAATCGATCGTATGATCGGTCTCAGTGTAACCTTAAAATTAACAACCCTGGATCGCGTAGTAAGTGGCATTGTTTGATCGAGTCGGTTAATAACATCAAGTATCGTCCCATGTAGTATTATTTAAGATTAGAGCGAATATTGTTAAATTAAAAAGTTCCTTTACACTCTTGGCAAAAGTGTAACTTTACCTTATGGGATTTATACTCATGGCTCGCTTTTTGTGTTGGGTATTTAGGTGCTAAAAAGCTAAACAAAGTTTACGTGTCGTTTAACGGACGAAACAAACTTCTAAGTGAAAACTACATTTGCATGATGGAGTCGTGGGCACATCAGGAGCTATTCTACAGCAACGGTACAACTGTCAGGCTGTTGCAACGAACGGCGACGGCGAGGGAGTCAGATGGGGACTGGTTGCTTCAGAGAAGATCGTTGCTCGGGAGCTGAATGATGACGGGAAAGTGGAACAGGGTATGCGTAACCGGGTCACTGAACGCATATCTACGGGTCGCTGAACTCCCTAAAGAGGGGCAAAGTTAGATCAACGACCTAGGTAAACCAGGTGTGAAGCAGGGCAAGAAAAATCGTAAGAAATAAAGCCCTGACAGCATCTGATGCCGTGGCAGGTTGATCCTATGTAACGATGAACAGTCGATAACAACAACGAGCAACCGTGTACAAGGAATTTACCACTGATGGCGATGGGTAAAAATATCATCACCTCTCGAACTGCTTGCGCTAAACGTACTAACGGTAAAACAACCATCACTTGCGGTCATTGCCACAACCAGCTCGCTTATTATGATGATCCGAACCACACCGATAATGACGACAGATCGAATCACATCAGCTCCTAGATAGCCAAAGAAAGACGTACATATATAGCTCACTTGCAGCTGTGCCCGTTGCGTTAAGTCCTCTGCCAACAAGCGAGCACAGATAGGCCAGGCCGACCGACCGACCGACCGACCGACCGACCGACCGACCGACCGACCGACAGACCGACCGACCGACCGTACAAGCACGTACTAATTTCACCCCTCTTCGCATCATCGCATTCAACGCCACAGTTACACATAGTGTCTATCTGTTTGTCGATAGGCGACAACGTTAAAGATGCTGGCGGTGGTAATGACAAACTTTGTGTAAGAGATCCATTGAACCCACAGCAAGGGGCTGGTTGGACGATTGTGAAACTGTAAAAGCTCATGCTAATTTAGGACGATCGGTCGGTCGGTCGCATGACGTTACATGCATTTCATTTAGTATACACAAAGAGAGCTAATATGCAAAAAAGTATCTACGCTATTTGACGGCATTGACTTATGTGTGCAATTGACTGTGCACCACATACTGCGTGTACGCATCATAGGCGGCTTGTCACCAAACGGATTTTACTATGGTGAGACATCATTATATTCTCTTCTATAAAGTCAACTAGAACGACTTCGATCCATCTTCGAGAGATGATCAAGCAACAGACCTGCTCGCGTTTCCGTGAAGTCCAGGATTTTAATAAACACAAAAACCAGATGTTGATTCTGTTCAAGCTATACGCTTTAGTAGTAGAGAACGCAATTACAGGGCGTTACATTCTGTAATTTGGCTTTCTGCTAAAAAGTAGGAAAAGGCTATCGATTTGAAGGAATTATGAGTTTTTCCCCTGCTCACACTCAACAAAGCACCGCTTTCTAACTTCCAACCGATGCGCTTTAAATCACTTTCAGATGTGAGACATGATTGCTTCCCAGATGTGCAATCAGCTTCTCCGTTTTTGTCCGTGACATTATCATTAAAATAGTTTGCTATCGTTATATTAATATTTTATATATCTAGACTGTGCGAAGCTGATAGCGGGTTATTATTAATTATATATCATCCGACAACATTTTAGATTTTGTAAAGGAAATAAGCGAATAATAATAGCCTTTTGTGCGGACGTCATATGACTTTACAAAATAATCTTTTTTTTTTTCTTGAAGTAGAGGAACTTCCTTCTATTTGTATACTAGTGTTGCAGCCGTTAACTCAAGTCTCGGTAAATTACTTAATCCCCATAGTGGATGTTTTATGCATACGTTAAAATGTATGCATGTATGCATGCTCCCATCCGCCTAGAGTTTCTAATTTCAACGAATAGAAAACGTAATCGTCTAGCGGGTGTATAAGATAAGAGGGAATATAAGACCAGATACTGGTACGGTCTGATGCTGCAGCACCGCTATGGACAACAGCCTGTTAGAAGACCAATACCTTGCGTAGATTCCTGGTCGTCGACACAAGCCACCAAATTACTACAGATGTTTTATTCGAAGGACGAATTTATTAACGGAAGTTGGCGACATCTGAACTGCATCTGCGGGGGAGGCAGGGGCCTGGTCAGAAAAGAAAATACAATAATCGTTGTTCTCTGAAATGCGTACAGCAGACCATCGTGGAGTCAGTTCATTTGTCACTGTTAGACCCATGGCAGGCGCTCACTGTGTTGACGCGTTGCTCCGCCTCCAAACCGCGTGGTCTAATTGAACGGGGAATGATACCCTTTTTGTTAGGATAGAAGTAAAGATCCTCAGATCGATTTCAGATAGATTTGCTTCTCAGTGATTGTTTTGTAATCTTTTTTTAAATAGTACTTTTTTTCGACACCAATTCAGATTGAAGATAATCAAGTTAGGTAAAACAATCAACTTTAGATAAAATAATGCGATCTCCAATTCTCAGAACAGCCTTGCATGTTGAAAGACGAAATTCGTAGATCCATTTTACTTGATGGAACCTACACTAAATATTATTCGTTCTACACACGCGTATAAAGTCTTATAAATCAACATAAAATGATTGTCTGTCGATATAAGTTAGTGATAAATATATTATTATACAGGCTGCACGATCGGGACATTCTTCATGATTGCTATTCCGAGTTTTCTTGAGCAAGGATAATTTCGAAAATTAACTCACTCAAATACGAACTCAGACGGACACACACTAACAGCGAACGGGACCCTTCTCCCTTTCAGTACTTAAGCTGGTTTATTCTGTCGAGGGACAAATGTCCATGGGGTGATTCCTAGAATAACACGCTCGCAACGCTATTAAAAATGAAGCATACGGTTTATTTGTTCCAGTATTTTGGGTATTGCGCATTTAGTTTTTCCTGCAGCTAGGCACATCAGTCAGAACTATATGAACTCCAGACATAGACTTTGAGAGGTGCTCTTCTGCTGATGATGGTGACCAAGCCTATTAGGTTGGCTTTGCAATTCCTGAAGCAGTTTAGAAAGAACCTTCTTACTGGACCTTCTTCATTTAAGTTAAAGAGAATCCAATATTTCAAATGTGCACACTTTCTCTTAATAGATAAATTAAAGGTACAAACATTATCAGTCAAGCTGAGCATACACACAGGGTTAGGAAGGAAGCTGAAGAGCAAAGTTCTATGCAGCAATAAGGACATCGATCCATGCATCACAGGCCGGCTTCGCAATGTACATGTCGATTGCTATATACACTGTGTACATGCACAGCACATTTTAGGTACCTGGTTTGTCACAACAAACCTAATAGAGGTTACACAAGGGGCAGTTCTAATTAATTACGTAATCTAGCTACGTAGTTATTGGCAGCAAATAAAAAAATCTCAATTTTTGGCAATACGTAGCTTAAAAAATGATCCCATACAATAGTACGCAGTCACGTCATCTCTACGCAACCTTAGAGGGCTTCAAGCCGGTACCTCGTACTAATGCCAGCTTATTAGTCATGCCAGTTATGCGCGGCAGTAATCCTCATCCGCTATGCATCCTATGCAAGAACACCGATGTGACTAGAGGATAAGGAGTGGATTTGCATGTTTAATGCTGAAGTCACATCGCAATAGGTAAATGGGTAAAGTGCGAAAGCTTCACGCCCAATTACAGTTCTGGCAAAAAAAATTACGGTGTTTCATTCTAAAAGCAAGCCGATTTTTCCTTTAACAAAAAAAACGTTCGTTTTACACGGATTTTAACAGCGAGCTTGTCTCCCGCTGTATTCCTCGTCATCCTCTGTGATTTCTTGTCTTCCCTCAACCAACTTATTTTGTTTGGTCAGATGCTCAGCGGTTCCAGTGCTAAAAAAACTTTCTTGGTTCTTGGGAAGGCCTCTTTGTTGTTAGATGTCCTTTAATCAATTTCGCTTGCTGATAATGGAAAAAAAGAGAAAAAATAGTGATCCGTCGACAGGATGTCTAGAGAAGGTAACCTTCCGTTTAAGCCCTCTTGGAATGGCTTCGATGATTTTTGCTTGTAGAGAAGGATGCATTTGCCTTGTCTAGCGCGCACCTTCTATACAACAGCTTCGTTTACCATGTTATAGGACACATACAGGGTCTTGTCAATTGTCTTGTTTTTTAAGAGGCGTTTCCAATATATAAGACACTTTATAACTCGCTAAACACAAATCATGGTCTTTTTCAGAAACCTAGTTTCACTGTAGGCTTACGTGTACATTCTGAAGTTATACATATCAATGCACTTGCATCTATTCAAGTTTTTCATCTTCTTTAGGTTTCAGCTACTGTTAAAGATGCAGGACGATTCAGGCACTCTATTTCTAGTGAAGGTATAGTATTTTGAAAGGTGCCATCGCCAACGTTGCGTCCAAGACAAGAAATCATCATTTAGGTTATTCTAGAATACTTAAGGGTTGTTTCAACCTCTGTATTTATTGTAACGTCTAAGCTTTAATTTTGAAAAGAAAATTTGTCGCTACCAGAAATTATTTTCTATCGGCAACAATAACTCTTTACTTACTAGTTTGCAAGAAAATGAAGATCTAAATGAAGAGAGGAAAACGATCTACCGATAAGCTTGTTTTCGACTCATTCGAGGGCTGGGAGGTGTGTATCATCCATAAAATGTAAACTGATTGATGAATTATCTGTAATTTTGATTTATGGCGAAAATGGTATTCAGGCAAGCTAGGCAAGCTAGGCTCGGACCCGTATAACTAATGCTTGGTGATAACTATGGGTAGCAATTTAATGCAATTAATTACCGTTTTCATAAGGTTCTAACGATGACCCACAAAAGGAACCCGGTGTAACAAATAAGTTGTTCTAGAAGAGCTCTACCTGCTTTTTGTTTGCTTTATAAAATTACGCAACTCATCGACTTCTACGTATACACGCGAACGGCTTTAAAGAAGCTCTCACTTAAGCGAAAATTGAGATTGGGCGATGGGCGAGCCGTAGCAAAGGCCGGCAATTTTGAATGTATCCTAAGCTGATAGTCGCGTAATCGTTTTAAACTACTGAATATTCTGTCAGAGTCTTAAATGTTTATACCTAAATAGTTAGTCGTTTGCTAAACCAGGGAAATGCAAGAATTCATTCAGCTATTGCTTTTCTTCACATGCGAGGCATCTCTAGACGAAAAATGACTTGAAGCTCCTTGAACCACTGCTGACTCTTGACTGCTGCTTCCTATACACTGAAATACCCTGGATCTGAGCCGTGAGATATTACTACGAGACACGGCCAGGCGAGGATTGACGGCACAACCGGGTCCTTTTCAGTCCTTTGCCGAAAGTATTAGCCTTCGATGTGTAGTACTCTATGTCACTTTTCTTTGCATCAGTTGTTGGCTATATGGTTTATTGCATAAATAAAAACTGATGCTCGTGCACCTTATGGGCGAAGAGACGTGAGAGGCGTGTTATTTGTTGCGATTCTTACAGACGCCGCTACTACAGCGTAATTGTTGTTTCAGACGTAAGAGTTCGTACTCATTGTACAAGGTTACGACTGCTACCACTGCCGTAACAGGTAGCAAACTAAAAAAATCTTTGTATGAAATGACGGTGACTTGGTTATAAGGAAGTCTAGCTGACAACCGATTGCTTATGGTAATCAGTATTGAACATTTTAGCGGAATCAAGTTTTAAATTGTTAACAGGTTTAACGCGGCTTGATCGAGCCATAAGATTTTTTCAGTTTAAAAAAAGCATTCGTGGATGTTGATGCTGTTACTGAAGATATTTACAGGTTAAGGATAGCTTTGTACAGTTGCTATGCGGCTGATCCTGATACAGACTTACTTATTACAGACCGGAACAATGGGACATTTACCATAATTGTTCTAGTATGTAATATCTATATCAGTGACTGGTTTATCGTGACGGTTCAAGTGTTAGAGATAGTGCTTTTAAGAAAGCTATTTTTGCCAATTTGCGAGTATCAAATGAATTCTTGTTCGAAGTAACATAACCCCTGAGAAAATTGGCTCTAAAAACAGAAGCCGTATTAGAGGAATATCTCTCGATTTTGTCCCAGCAAGGCTACATTCGCTCACTTACCATTAGTTTCTACCATTAGTTTCAAAACTTAATAAAATGTTCACCACTAATTAACAAATCACTTATATATTCTGATCACAAAGCGGCAAGGCATGCGTTTTTACAAATGTCATTAAACTCAAATCTGTGCCTTGTCAACTAGATAACTTTGTTATCGTCCGAGAATGAATTGTTGGTATAATCCTGATTCTGATGAAATAGCTTGTTAAGCATTTTATACGCAACGGCTAGAATTGGGTTAGGATTGGGCATTGAGGTTGGGTAGGAAGTCGTTGATTGTATATACCTCGACTCTAGTAAAGCATGCTACAGGACTGATCACTCACACTTCTAAAAAAACCCAAGAAGTGTTTCTGGTTTGCATTCCCACACTCAATCTCCTTACCGATAACTTTTTTATAAAATTAAAGGTAGGATTCGCCTTTTTAAGATATCAAAGCAACCGTAATCACACATGCTTGCATCTGAAACATTAGGGAATAAAAACGATTGCTCGATTTTGTCTTCTTCAATCCAAATCGTGATTGAGATGCGGCAATGAGCTTGTCATACAAGTAATCGCACGGCACGCTCCTATGATTCTCCTTAACAATTTCAAATATCTGGCATCATTGACTGTTCCATTTTAGCAAAGCACCTCGTAAGAACAAATTCCCCTGATGTTTATTGCAAGAATGTTTAACAAACTATTCCCGGATCTATTCGATACTTCCACGCAGTAGCTTTAACCTCTGTTCGACGACATTTCTGCTCTGGCGGAGGCATGGACTGCGCGATGCTTTTCTTGCGACCACGATATGCTCTAGACGGTTTTTTTTACCAGAGAAGTTATCCTCCTTTTTACGTTCATCGTTTTTATCAGAACGTTTTAACATGAATTTCGGCGAATCCCATATTACACCAAAAGGGAAGGCATTGCCCAGGTTTCATTTTGCTAAAAAGCTTCTGTAATGACAGCAACTAGGTTTTTCACTTGATGTCCTAGGATGTTAACCCATCCTTTATACCTTTGAATTGGCCAATTTTCGTTTTAAAAATGATTATATTAATAATAAAATTTTTGTAGCCCTAAAGGTCTCTTTCCTCAGCGTTTCTGGCAATCCTTAACAGATTCCACTAACACTCTCCGCTTTCATTGAGCGTTGATCTTCGTCACTGAAATACAGCCTTGCCTCTAAACTCATAATTCTGTACTGATACTTCATCGGCTTACAATCGGAAATAGCCAAAGACTCAATGTAAATATTTAGCAAGTCTTGTTTGTTAAGGATCTGTTGTTTAGAAGTTATTCAAATTTTTTTTGTCTCGGTGAACAGTTCCGAAAGAACTAGTAGTTAAAATGAGCTTATGTGGGAAACAACTTTCGCTCTTCGACTAACAGAAGCTGGCATCGTTTTTTTAGCGAATTATACACCGGCAGGTGTATAATTCGATAGGTCTCATTTTCTCCAAAAAGTAAAATATTACAACGAAATGCTTTAAAATTATGCCCGATCCCGTAATCTTTTACTTTTGAGCACGACTGCGCAACTGAATATTACTACGTCATAGAAGAATTACCCACTGCGCATTTTGTCTGTCAGCGCGGGCCGCCGCATAAAGGGATTTACGAAATCTAGTCACAATATTTTCATACGCTTTGAGCATTCACTTTTTAGTTGGGAATAGTGAAGTCCCTGTGTACCGTATCAATAAGCGGTACCTCATTACGATGTCAACACAGGCGGGCTGACTTCGGCTTGACTGACATTATATAATTGCATAAAATCTGATAGGCTGTTTAGTTTCTCGAATTGTCGGCGTTGCTCAACACTCCACATCGATAGGAAGTCGTTGCTGGTGAGCCGTATTGGGAATTTTCGAACTTAAACCTCGAGTTCACTTACCGCTAAGGCATTCGGCTTCAAAGGGTCGCAGGTGAAAACGCTAGACGTAATCAGCACATGACTAAGCCCTTCGCTTATCGAGAACCTCATCGATCATTGTTGGAAAATCCTTAGATGATTTCATGTCACCAGACGGAAAATTATTGAAGTGAATATAAGTTTTTTTACTATTTTGGAATTCACGTGATGCTGGCGTTCCTATCTAACGAAACATCCTTAGCTTCAAGGACAATTGAGAACCGATTCGGATGTAGAAAATGCGCTGCTAATACAAGTACAACTACCTCACCTTCCATCTCGGAACTTCACATTCGATTCAACAATATTTGCTCTGTTACGCTACATGAAAATAACTTATACAGTCGTATTGTTATCCGAGGCGGAACTGCAGAAGCTGGTAGGCTTAGTAACACGAGTTAGAATGGCGGATACGAACGCGGTCGTGAAATCGAAAAGATCGCGAACAAAGCACCTGTATGCAGTTGCTTATTTCCAACACTTTCGTTTCTCTTTTGTTGATGAAGACAATTTAGGTTGGCTGTCTTCATTTCCCAGCATATATATACACTTCTTAGCTTAATAGTAGTGTACTCGGCTAGTTGTTTTGGTTTATGATTTCGTGAATTACCTACATTACTTGGTTGAGCTTTCCGCTTTTTACATCAGCAATCAATTATACAGAGCTTTATATCGACTTGGCACTTTTAAGGTATCGCCTCTTTCCTTTGAAATTTTGGGACAATGCAAACCTTAGGTAAAAGGCTAAACAGTCAGCCGTCACATCAAATACGAACGAGCGGTTCGCCTCGGGCAATCTTACAATTCAACTCCTTTCGTAGAATTGTCGTTCGTAGAAATAGCTTACGCTTATTGAATCGGTCTCTAAATATAGTTTAACCCTTAACGATTCCTGACGAGTAATTATCATGGATAAACATATATTCGCTCACAGAGTCCTTATGCATGGCCAGATCTTACAAGGAAGATCTTGTACTGGAATTCCTCTTATAAGATTTTAATTATTACTTCTTTTTATAACAAAGGAATAAAAACTTCTGTCGATACATAAAGGCCCGTAGCTCAAGGAACCAAATACATGCTTATTTCAAAACAACAGAGTAAACGACTAAAACTTGTGTGCTTCATTATACGACGACAATGATTCTGCTTTTCTTTAAAATAAATGCTGTAGAGATGCGATGCGTTGCAAGCGACCTGGCCACCTCAATTAAGACGGTTCTCATTGTCTGTGACTGTGAACAACTCTGTGGCTTAACGTCGATGTTTTTTTGTATTTTACATCACACGGCAGACATCTAGCATGCCTACGCAGGCAAGTACGCGGCTGCCATCCATTGTCAGCGATGTAAAGGGTCTTGGCATACAGATTTACTTGGAACTATATTTTATGTTGCTCATAATTGGTTCAATGGTTTAAATGCTTTGCTATTAACGCTGTTGAATTTTATATTAGTCTATGCAAAGGCGTGTAGCCACTAAATGTATTCAATAATATGAGGTAGCTATCTAAACTAGAAAAACATGTGAATGCTATTGGAAGCACGAAAAGGCGGGTCATTCGAAAAGTTGAGTTCAGTTGTCAAGTTGACGAAGCGATGCAATTTATCCCTTGAACTCATATCTGAATTGTACTATGCGTTGCATATGATTCTGGAGACCTGCTTGAAGAAGCGCCTAGAGCTTTTGCCGAGGACCGAGAGCTTCCTTCTGACAGCCGGTGCGGTTTTAGGAAACACAAGGCTAGCGCAGTCGGCAATTGATAGGGTTTTTTAGGCCGGGTGAAAAGTCACGCAACTTCAAGATATCTATCCTTCACGATCCTGTTGAATGTGGAAAACGCTCACGTGCTTGAAGGTGGGCTAGATTCCTTAATACTTCGTTCCTTCGATCCTAGACGACCTGCAGGGCAGATCCGTGGTCAGCGGGTGGGCCGGTTTTTCATGTCGGCTGAAGTTGCTCAAAGGTCAATTTTGAGTTCTTTGCTGCAGATCATAGCGTACGACGAAGTCTTGCTGCTGAAAAACTTCTGCTCCAAAATCGAAACGATTACTAGCACAGATGATCTTGAGCTCACTGATGGGCAAAACCGACCGCGAAGCTCCAGCAGAGCGCAAAGACAATGTTGGTGAAAGGTCATCCTACTCATTGAGATGAAGAAATGCTCGCCTCTTACGCCTTCACGCTCAACGAGGAAAGAATCAGGTTCGTGGAAACAGCGATAATGCTAGACGAGACTACTCGCTGGGATCTGAAGACTAACGAAAAATGCATACCTGAATTCGCACCGAATACAGCTGTAAGGAACATTATTCTTGATATTAAAATGAAGATAACGCGGCTTGGTCAGAAGCTTACATGTGACTTTGCACCGTGCACTTACTAGGCACGGAGCATTCCAAAACTACCTTTGGGGATCGACCAGGCCCTTTCGGATAACCGTATTTTGTGCACAGTGAGCTTTGAAGCTACGGCTTAGCACACGCTGGCAGTACACAAGGGGGCTGCTCATACCTAAGAGCGACAAGCGGCACGAAATGTGACACTATCTATCTCCTTACAATGGTACAGCAAATTTGGTAATCTGCCTCGCATGATCGCGCGACACCTGGGGCCACAGCCAGCCAAGGGGCAGAGGGCTCTAAAGCGAGCGGTATTACGGGGAAGGGAACTTTTTTTTAGATTGTGGCTAACCCTTAAGGAGGACAGGCTAGGAAGGGGAACGAAATGTTACTTTCGTATACTGTAGTGCTGTCAAGTTAAGAGCTGGGGCGTTAAAATAAAATCGAAATGAATAAGGATTTACCTAGATTTGGAGATATTGAACGATAATGGCCTCGACGGAAATGAACCGTAGCGGGCACCTGAATAGCTTGTCCTTTTGGTGCAGCAAGTTTCACGTGTTCTTTTGCATTTAATTGCAATCAAGTCGAAATAATTTTTATTGCGCTAAAAGAGACAGATTGTTTATATGTTTACGACATTTCAAGAGCGTAAACAATGGTAAATATGTATAGCAGATACAAATATTCACCGTGTTATAGTTATCATACAAGTAGTGCTCTGCTTGATTTGTCTCTGAAGTTGTTTATATACAACTCTCCATGAACGGGTGTCATTTAGTTCCTCAGTTCGAATCATTTTTAACGCTATTATCGCTCTACACTACGGTATTTCATCTCTCGGACGCTGAGGAGCTATGATATATATCGTTCGGATCGTTGTAACTTATTAAACACGTAAAAGCGTGTCTGAAAATGCAACTCAGATCAAAGCTGAAGTAAACAAACCGATTCTACGCTCGTTCAGTAGTATTAATGTATTTGCCTATATATAGAGTTGCTAAAGATCGGAACACTATCTAAATTTGATAATGTCGAGATATTTATACCCATTTTCGAAACGGTAGATTTTACGCCCATTCTACGGATCGGTGTGGCGATTGATTCCATGGATTCTTTCATCCTGTGGATTGAGGTGTAAGAAAATATCGAGAATAGACCCCTCCTTGTAGAACTGAGTCATTACCATGCAGGGGAATCGGCGGAGATCATTCAAGGCTTTTACGCATGCAAGCCTTTTTGTAGGACTACTTTCGTAAAAAAAACTTTTTCAAGCTTGCAAAGGATACGTTTCGTGGAACCAGTTAGAGGAACACTTAAATATGATAATTAATAAGAGATTTTGCTTCCTTAAAGGCTTACGGTGTTTCAGCTTTAGTCAGATTATCAGAGATTAGATTGTCTAACATTAAAGATGACGCTACTTCTCGAGCGCGTATTTTTCGATTTACATACCAAAAAACTCCCTCGAGTTCTTAAGACAAAGCGACAATTCCCTCAGAATTCAAAGTAGACTTGTGGTTTTATCTAATGTGGATTATGCAAAGGTTAAAGGGTCATAATTGATCATATTCTCAGAATTGTTGATGTGGTAGTGAAGTTTTGTGTGTCGAGACCTGTTTGTAAACAGAAAAAAAATTTTCAAGTCAGATACGCAAACAGTCAATAAAACGGTCGGATGTACTGATAACATTTATCTTAAGAACGGTAAGCTATCTGAAAAATCAAAGCACATCTGCTAGAACAGATAGATTTTTAAGTACTACCGTTCTCGAATTTACCCTTTGAAAACCCAGTCAATAACAATTACTATGAAATTTTATCGAAGTGTATCAGTCGTAGAACATTCAGTATGACTTATATGTTAGCAATGCGTAACGAAATGCTTACCTGTTTTACCTCTTTCACATACTTTTTTGGCAAACTATTTTTCTCATTACATTTTTTAGTCATTATTGATACTGCAAATACTACTTTGCCAGGGCCATTCGTTAGTCAGTATTGAAAATTAGTATTAAAATGTGTATAATAGCAAGTTATAATACTGCATTTCGACGCGCCACATACAGCTGATTGAGAAGAAGTCAATGAAGGATGCACAAAACGTATCGACAGACATATCGGAGTAGCGATTTAGGAACTCAGAACGGCTTGTGAATATTAGCAACGACTTAATTCTAATTAAATATGTTCTTCGCGTTGTAAATAGCTGGTTATTAACAATTTCAATGAAAACATTTTTACTAAAAATAAAAAAGTACCGATTTATCACTACCTTTTGCACACTAACTACAGAGTACGAAAACTCGTAATTGACAAACTAAGTCTCTTCCGACCCACAGCAACACGATTAATGTTCGGGTCCTGTACGTCTAGAGTTCTAGGTATATAGAAAACAAACAGAGCTTTGTGCTCTAAGGTTTGCCATCTCTAGGTTTTCGAAGTTATGCCAGCTCTCGCTAGTGAGGCAACATCATAAGGTGATAGCAATCGGCATTGAAATTGAGGATTTTTGTGCGGAAATTCTGCGTTGTGTCGTTTTCTCGGACACTTTGCACTGCATGCCATTTATCAAAATTAAGCTTCTGTTTAAGTTTGATATAAAACGGAATAAGCGGGATCCCTCTGTTGTTCGATTAAATTAAGAGTGAATTACAAAAGAGCAATTTTGTAGAACTCTCTGTACAAATTAAATTTTGCATAATGGCTGTATGCTTACACCTGCGGGTAGTGCCTGTATCTGAAAATATAAACAAACTGTAATACAAGACCGTTAAAAAATAACTTATTCGTCGCCTTTTGACTTACAAATTATTATAACGTGAATTGTGTCCCAGTGTCACAGTCTAAAGTCGTGTTAACTGGAGAGAAACATTTAATTCAGATACAACATTTTGATCGTGAAGCTTTTTTTGAAATGCACCACAGCCTGCGTCTATGATGTAATCCCTTTTACCGGGCGTGGCGTCCATGACTACACTATGATTAGCCATGTGTGTAGCAACGGTTACAACACATACGCTTAAGTCATCAGAGAAAAACTATTAGATTCAGAATATCAGATCTAGATGTGGGTAGAATGTACCTTATTTTTGGGCTACAATGCCCATATAATATCCGCCCTGAATCAACCTGTTTAGTTTTTTTAGAGCTCTCCTTTAGATCCTTTTCAGTGTGCCTCATACGAGATAGCTCGAACCACAGTAGTATAAATGATGTGTTGGAATTGTCACTATTCATGCAAACAGCAGAGATAAACACTCCAAATATTCGGTGAAGTTATCAGATCAGTATATTCATTTATGAAAAGGAAATTTATTTTCTTACATATTCCATTAAATAAAAAAGCAACATAGAGTGGCCCCGTAATCGCTGCGACTATACCCATGACAAACCACGTTCCACGTCAAAGATGGATGATATTATCGGTGACCAAAGTAGTCAAATGTAAGTACGGCCGCGTGACTGCACACAATCCGTACGGACATGTTTAGAACAGCTCTCGAAATTTTTTTTTGAAAATCAAGATTTTCTGCTCGGAAGTTCGCTGCTTTATGTGAAAAAGGGTTGCCGAAGATATTAGATGTATAGCTTTTTCCGTCAGACTGCGGTGCAGATTTTGCTTTTTCGGATCACTTGGTCTTCGGCGATACTCGAGCATACCTGGTAGAAAGAAGTTCATCTGAGAACGGTGCGTTCGTTAGGGTAGGACAGTTGGCCAGGAAGACAGCCTACGTACCCTCCTGGCGGAGTAATTCTATATTTGTATTACCTCCCAAGCCCAGAAAAGGCAACAGGCAAATGAGGAAACTAGAGGCCGTACAGTGCAGTCGAATGCGACCAGAACACCTTGCGAGAGCGAAGAAACCGTGAGTCTTCCTGTTTCGGTGGACAATAATCCATCCGTTGTAAAACAGGAACGATGTCAGAAGAAGGACAACGTGATGTTATGCTACGTTGTTAAAGCTATTACTATTTACGCAAGATTTTATCATAGAAGTTGAAGAAATTACCCAAAAAAAACAGGTGGGTTATCCAACTAGAGTTGAATTGTTTAAACGACTCAAAAAATGAGGATCTTGCGAAAGCAACACAGGAGAAAGCACGAAAAGGAGATTAGTACTCAGATATCCACAGAAAATATCAGAGCAACGAATGCTGCAAAGATGTTTTATGGGCTAATCAAAACGTGCAAACTGAGGGAAGACATCGTGAATCCTGCAGATATGGAATGGTCGGAGCGGGAGCACAGAAACACTACTCGACTAAGAGTTAGCATAACAAAGGGCGAACAGTCAGTAACATCATTCCTGTAATTGCTCACTGGATCAATAAGTACTTCCTACTGGGATACAGAGCTACATACGGAATAGGCGAGGCACCTTTACCAATATGCGTACACTGTTGCAGCGTTGTGTCGAAGATTATGCCAAGCACACTTTTATCGATTGGCCTGTGCGGGGCCGGACCACCGAAAGAGAGTTTACAGATACGATAAGCGCCAGTTTTCTCAGCGTTGTCCGATTCATCTGCGAGTCAATTGAAAGATGGTGCTGAGAACACTAGCTGGCCAGAAATGTATCGATTGAGAAGGAAGCGCTAAAAAGAAAAAGAGTGGAACAACTAGTCAGCGAAAGAAAGGGAACAATGGCGAACCTAGACCGCTTCGCTGGATCTGGGATGATGGCACCAGATAAACAGCTCAGCAAGAATACACGGAATACTGCTACACAGCCAGGTACGTCGTCGAAGAAGAGCTAAAAACCCCAACGAGACTACCGTCCCGTAAAGCGGGAAACTCTACAGAACAGTGGATCGTGACCTGACTAATTCACAAATCCACTAGCCGTTTCTGCAAGCTGGTTTACGATAACATTTGAATCTGTTCCAGACCATATAGGGTCCAAGGTTTAGTAATTGAGAGCCCCTCGATACTAGACAACAAGGTTTGGGCTGTATTGGTACTTAACCTTTAGGAAAAAACTGGGATTTGGTACACTTGACGAAAAGTGGTCACCACATTTTCACCAAGCATGATAAATGACGGGTGATCGACTCTCGAGCCTTAACGCGAATTTGAAAAAGCACTATAATGTTGACTTCTAAGTTCCATAATAAATTAGCGCTGGTCGGCGAATGATCCGTCCGGTATTCATTGGAACCATGGACACAAATAGAACGTAGTTGTTTCGAAGTTATAGTATTTAATTTTCGTCCACTAGAACACACCAATCGAGTCTAACACAGTGTGTGGAAGCCGGTTGTTCTTACAAACTTAACAATTTTAATAAAATACTTCGTGGGCAATTCTTTCACCAAAGGTGGAGCTTGGGGATGGGGCAGCTTAAACGACGTTGATTGCTGCTCTTGTGAATCGGATCCTTTGTGTTGCCGAAACGCAGTAATGCTCGAATCCACTTCCTAGCCGTCGAGTAAAGTAGAAAGTGTCTAGTTTAATACCGTATTATAATAGAATACACCTTGCCTTATATCTAGAAGACACTGGTTCTATAAATAAGACAGATTTAGTTATAATGTCATCAGCAGTAGGTTTCTGTATATACAGTCGTTAACTCCCTTCGATACATTGTAGTGGCGACCGAGGTGGAACAGAGAAAAATGAGACTCAGAATTGAGGCCAATTCTTCAAAATGAAGCACAGAAATGCTCTCCCAGATAATACCGAGTGAGTTTTCCGATTACATACGTCCTTACACCATATTATTTGACTCTGTTTTCGGTATCGCATTGCGCATTGATTACTCTGCTTAACTCTCGTACTAAAAAGTCTCGTATAAAACTTTTGAAAATTATTTTTATTGGGCATCGGACCGACAGGATATATTCTAGTGAAGTTAGTAGTTACGTTTCATCAGTATTAGGTAGAGTCATCTACATTGCTTCGAGCACATTAATCAGAAGTCGATCCTTGAAAGCCAAATTTAAACTATACATAATAACGTTACTCAGTATCCACCGTCTAATCGCTTTCGAAAAGTCTCGACTTTTTCAGCCAAAACCAGTGTCTGGAAGGTATCTCTTTTGCTATTAAAATGTTTCGCATATTTGATCTCTCAGTTCGATCTGTGTAAATATGACGGTCCCGCAATTTTGTTATATTGCTGGAACAGAATTTTTGGATTGATCAGATTAACCCCGTTTTCCAGTCATCCTCTAAATTTTTCTCTGTTGGTAGACAGGTTCGAAACGAGTACGAACATCGCACTCTGATTAGAGACATATTGCAAGAAAATAGTGCCTCAATGATCACAAAATTCGAGATGAATATCGATGAAAGTTTCACAAGAGTCTCAAGTTTTTTTCGAAACTTAGCGGTTTCGAACTGGTATCGACTTAATCAATTTCTGCTTTTGCGTTCGGGATTTCTAAATATGTAAGCTGTAGACTTTTTATTGTACTATAACTATTGTACTACTGAACTAGAACTATGGAACTTCTAAGTACAGCTGTTTTCTGTTAGGTTTCATGGGTAGGACTATCGAGCCTTCATCTTTCTGGCTGCTATGCTTATGTCTTCTTAAATAAATACAGTTGACGCAATTCCATTCATTCAGCAGGAGTTTTTGTTTTTTGAGGCTCGAGTGAAAAGCGTAAACCTGATTTACCTTAAATAGTTTTATCTGAAGTGTCTCGATACTAAATGCCGAAAGGGAATTGGACTAGCAAGGGCGAACGATGTTTACAACATCGTTCGCCCTTGCTAACAGGCGGTCATTTCATCATCATTATCACAAACATTGCTCTGTTAAAGGCAAACATAAACAAAAACAAAAAGAAGCAATAGTTTGGCCTCCGTCACTAACAATAATATCTTTTTATAACATTTTCTTTTATAAATAGTGGTTCGTTATTATGCCGCGCATATTGTTATCTTTATTCGCTTAATGCTCTTTGAAGAGCTACAGGTGTGTTGACTGATCGGAATAGCTGTGAAAACATAATGATTGATATACGTTGTGGAGAAACATCCATGGCTAATATTACCGACTTGTCTGGATAATAAGAAATGAGTATCCAAATAATCGGAGGATACGATAGTTTCGATCTTCTTGAAATTTTATGTTGTTTTATTTTTTTTTGCAAACGCTGTGTTAACTTATAGTATACGTAACTCACAAGTTAGCTTCGAGTCAGATGCGTTACAAACGAAGCGCTCGGAGAAAAAACGATCGACTAAGGCTCTTTGGCGTTGAAACTTTAGGTGTCGCGACTATTTTCTCATAAATATTTAATTTCGTTTGCTTCTATCTAATTTTTCAGGTTACATGAAAGAATTTGCAGTTTTCTTTGTTAATGTCTAGGTGATATAGGTCTAGGTAGCGTAACTTTTTTCAAACAGATGCTCCGCTTTTCCTTTATTTCTAAACCTAAGTCAAAGGTACGCACTGTAAGCTAAAGTGAAAAATCACAGCGTCGGAACAGTGCACCTTGTCAAAATCTATATCCGACTCTGCTTGTATGTTTATAAAGCTAAGCATTTTTTTCTCTAAATGGAAGTTGAATTGAACATTTTCCTTCTGTCTAACACAATTTTGTCGTTACTGCCATTTCAGGTGAGTCTGAATGCTATTTAGGGAGGCCTCATATTTGTTGGCGCTTAACCTTAACTACGAGCTCGAAAATCGATAAAATTGATTGGTAAGTTATGCTTAGTCATCTCAGATTTACAACTGAATCGGGATTAACTCCGAATCGAACTCTGGAAGATCATTGCTACGACTCTCTCTAAATTTTGCTCTTTTTGTCCCGCGGGAGACTTAAGCCCTAATTGTATAAGATCATCAGAACTTCAGAAGTAGAAAAATTATCGATATGTAGTTTCAGTAGATTTTATGAACAAAAAAAGCGAAATTATATATTTAACTGTTCGATAGAATATACTCAAGCGAGAAGAGAGACAACTTAGCTCTATTAAAAAATCCTTATCTGATCAGCGGACGCTTTGTATTCCGGGAACGTTGATTGGTCATTCTTTTTTGGATGGTTTGTTTCTTATCGTCAACTATCGGCTGACGCGTTGGGTTACACTTCATTGATTCCGAATTTTTATTAATACCTTGCCCTTATATGGTCTCTGCAGAGATATAGTATTGAAGACCCGGAAAGCTCTTTGAAACCGAGCCGTTACGAAACACAGATATTCACAATCGTTATAACATAGAGATATTGTTGTTGGTTAGCATCCGTTAGACTGGAAATGTTGTGTCAAAAACGTAACGTGCGAAGACCCACTGAACCCGTTCGGGTCGAAGGCCCAAAAACGGGTTGCATCGAGTTAGCTTTCAGGCAAAAGGAGGCGTCTGCTATATGTTACTTTCCCATATTCATTCATATTTCTTCCATAATATCTTAAATCATTTTACTAATATATTGAAAGAGACATAATAACAATTTGACGCTACAGCTTTTGATACACATTGTGCAACAATGCATGTTACCTAGCAAAAGTGTTTTCGATATCCTAAATCTATCGCGAACCTGGTAGTGACCTACTCGTCATAAAAGAAATACCAATAGTATGCGTCATAGGAAATTTGGGGATTTTTTTGATCGTTTTTAGAAGATGCATACTATGCATGCGTCTTTTACACACATTGTAAACATCAAAAAATCTTGCAAGTCTTTCCTGTTTGAAGCTGCGATGCTTTGCCATTATTATTCCGGACGGTATACGATTTGTTTCATTTAACTGGTCACATTCAGCTGTGTTTTCTGCATTGCCACAGAGCTTCACTAATAGGGGCTGTAATGGTAATACCATGATATTATATTGTAGTATCTTTCCTCGCAACGGAGCATTGTGCGTCTTACGTGCTGTACATCTGCTCGAACATTTGTCTGAAATTTTGTCATAATATTGTTCAAATCTTAGCTAACCCCGAGGTTAGCGATATTTTATTATTGCCAGCTATTTTAGCAAGCCACTGGGAACACACATTGTCTACACGTTAACTTACACAAGGGAAAGTTGTACGTCAGCTTGGAAAGTACCAACCACTTGTGCACACGTGTACATATTCCCTAATAAAAGAACGACGAAAGATCGTATTTATAAGTATTCACGTAAATTCGACTACCTAAATAATATACTGATCAAAATCGAGGCCAGCATCGAAAAATATGCCAAAGCTTCTGTTGGTACTAACAGCTTCCGCAATCCTGGGATCAAGCTTAAGGGGTACATATTTAAAGACACATAACAGAATTCCATTTCCGGCATAGTACTCATATCAACGGCTGCTTGCTACAATCAGGCTCAGGTTAATGCACATTGCAGCACAAGACCGTTAGCGTATTTACAACAATGAACAACAGCACAAGAATATCGGGTTGTATCAGGCATAAGGACTGAATCCAGCTGTAAGGACCATAGCCATTTTGCGTTTCTCTTCTGAGCTGCCGCGACTTCCGCTAGATAAACGTGTAAATACTAATGTAGCGTTCTTATATAACATTTATTTCACCTAAGAGTAAACTAGGTTCCGGGTCGCTTGGTCGATTTATGCGCCTTGAGAATAATTTTTATTGCTAATTTAGGCAAGTATTACTTAAGCAAGAGATATTTTAAACTTTTGCTACAGTGAGCGGTTGGACGAACGATAAATCCATGTCGAACAGGATTGAAAGGACACCAAAAACGTCATTTTTGCCATAATTTTACGCGTTTCTGTATTTAGCGTCCATTGAGGAAACGGCCGATATCGAACAACTCTCAGACGTAGCGATGCAACAACGATTATTACGTGACCAACTAAACAAAGGCTCAGAAGAAAAGACAACGAAGGTTTTTTGGACATTGAAACAATACTGGGACAAGTTCAGTATTAAAGTTGAATACCCTAACAATCAATTGTAGGGAAGAACGTTTTTCTGCACAAAACTTCCTAATCAAGAAAGTCCTTATCATCTCGCTTCGATCCATAGCGCGCGGCGACGTTCGCTGTTTCGGACCAGGAACTGCCCTAGCTATAATAAAGAGAAAACTAGGTAAAAGGTTGGAACCTTTTAATTAGTTTCGAGAATATCTAAAGAAAGAAGTACTGCCTTTAAAATCGAGAGAACTACGTGACAATAGAGCGGAAAGAAGGTCAGAAAACTTGTCAATCACAGAATAACAGAAATCATGGGACTTCACGTAAACGTTATCTATTCCATAGTAATGACTGGAGAAAGCATTGCGATCAGTGACACCCAAATAAGTAACAATAGTTTAGTAACACTGAACTGTGAGTGTTTGGCTTGTCGACAGATGAGGTTTCTATTCAAATGTGATTTCAACGATGACACTTTTCTAACCAGAGAGGCCTGTGGGCACTCACCGAATCTTAGATTATTAGTCACGTCAGTGCTATGGAAAGACTTCTATTGAAGGTGAAGCCTAAGGTCCTTGCATATGAGTACTGGATAGATTGAAAAACACTTCACGTGCTACGTGCACTAAGGCCCATATTTATTGGGCTGTCAGAAGAGATCGATTCATTTCCATAAATAGTATCATGCACATCGTTGTATTCGGTACGTATTCGTTTAGCCAAAGTCGGTATGTAGGATTTCGACAGCTTTTAGCAAGCGCCACACTTTTGAAGGCTCTTAGATTTCTGATATGATACATGATATCGAGTCATCATTTTCAAGTGCGTCGATCTCAGGTGAGCTCTATGTTTTAGGCCAACTGATTCAAAGTTGCATGTCCTTTACTGCAACAACTCCTTTTACGAAAGCTTCACAGAAGGGTAACTTGCCTTTCAAAATGAATTATGAAAGGAGAAGAATTGAAGTAATAATAAATAAAAAGCGCGGAGGTATATGTGTAACAACCAAGAAGGTAAATCAACTTGTAAACGGCGGAGTATTTCCATAATAGGTATCATACTGCAATCATCCTCTAATTAAACATCGTCTACCAAGGCGGCGAGCATCAATAACGTACATAAGGCTATAAATTGTTTATAATTTGTACATTACTTTGAATATACATACATTTTTTGTATATAACTAAGCGCGTTGAGAGATTCTATCCAGTGACGCCTCGGACTAAGGGTCAGGATACTGGCTCTTAATGGTCTGAGCCATCGCCACATACCCTGAAATACGTGTAAAATATTTTTCAAAATTCATTATATTCGAATTTAATACCTCTAATTCATTCAGAGAAAACAGAGTGACGTCTTGTTTAGATAATTGTGGTTCTGAATCAAAGCCGATAATGGCCACGCTACAAGTATCGTTGAGATTTTAATCGTCGTTCTTAAACTCTATCCTGGATGAACGCGGTATTCTCCTGTTTCCTTGGATCACAGTCACACGATTTATTGGTTGATGAATACATAAATATGTAGTATTTTAGCTTGATAGTTTAGACCAAAAAATCAATTACGACCTTTTGTAATACGTATGATGTCTAATTACTGTCATTATTTTAGTTCGAGCCTATCTAATGGAAGTGCGGAAGGGTTCAGCCGCTTTTCCCTAGCGGACTCACTCACCTTATTTGGCTTTCCTTAAAGAGAGTTCACAAATTGACTCATGCCTTGTCCATTAAAAACGAAATGATTATAGGTGTGTTAATTAAATGTAAATGTGTTACCATCTCACTCGGAACGGCTTCTTGAAGGAAGCGATTTTAAACAAATGTTTAATATAGAGTCGCTTCATAATAACGTATGACGGAACGCCGACATGTTACGGAAGATAGATGAGTGTCTCACTTTTACTCATGTTCAACTAAGAAAAATTAGACCATTTACCTGATTACAAGCGGCTCAAGCAAGACAACGCTATCGAAGTAACAGCGACATTTTCAATAGGCTATGTAATATCAAACGCTATGCAATGCTCGCCAGAGGTGATAAGTAGCCGCAGAAATTTTGAGCGACTAATAGCGTCAAGCCATATTCGTGGAGTTCTCTAAGGAAGTGGTGTACAGGTGACTACTAGAGACGCCGGTGATACCGATGGGCTCTCGAAACGCCAGTCACGAAGCCACGTAGAGGTTCCCTATATAATTTGTGCAATGCAATTCTGCAAGGAATCTATAGCCGAGGCTTGTGTGAACGTACGTTGTAGCCGTGACCTTTCGCGCCGCATTTTTCGCTTATACCGCACGAGGCCATATAGTAAGTTAAGCGGCAGAATGAAAAAATGTTTCCCTTTCGATCCTCAAGGCTTAGGGTGAAGTTCTTGTAATTATAGGTGGGTGAAAGCCTTTATGTCATGACGCTGCAAGTAGAGGAATACAATATTAACTTAATGGTCTTGGTAGATGTGATATACCATAAGTTATTATGATCAGGGATAAGGGGAGCATTGCGTATATTCGTTGTGAACAACACGACTCTTCTTTATGGTGGCTATATATATATACATATATATATATATATAATCAAAATGCGTATATATGTGTATATATCCATTTTAATTATTTCACGAATATAAAGCACGAGAAGCTGTTCTAATGCTGTAATTATATCCGTTTTTATAGACCTGAACGTCGTCCATGATAGAGGTGTACAGCTTCAAGCTGTCAGTTTTATTGTTATTTGTCGATTTTGCTGCGTTGGAAAGACGTCCATATTGTATAGTGAGTCCTGACGTGATAGCGTTACATAAATTTTATTAAAAAATTACAAAAATAAAACGCAAATTAAATTACGCGCGCACCGCTTGTCAGCAAGGGCCTATGACGCTCGTTATGACTTCTGCGAAGTAAGTCCTTTCACGAAGCGAGCTTTACCGGAACAGCAAACAAGGTAATCGAATGACACATTTCATTGTTAAAGACACAAAACAAGAATTGCATTCACGCCACAACAATGTGTCTGATAATCAGAATTACACAATAATTTGCATTGTGTCACGTAGCCCTTTGAGTATAGAACATTAATATTCAGGCGGCGTAAAAGCGGCAACGACACCCGACATCATCGCAAGATGTAACGGCTAAAATAAGACCCGTTCGTAGCGCACGATGTTTCTTTTAGCAGATAGTATTTCACTTATTTGCGTGATCTGCGATGCCCCCTTCAGCCCAATACTCCCACCTCTTCAAGCCCCTTCAAATCCTAATAACATCTGAAGTTTTTATTTTTCCATAATTAAACATCCATAGAGTTTAAACGCTCTCAATAAAGTGGTTCGATTGCGCCGGACTTTTTGTCGACCGACCGCAACGTGCCTCCTTAGGTAAGTTACTTCTATTCAGAGGTAATATACCGATACTAAAGCCTATTGAAGTTCGACCAGCTGAAGGTCAGCTAAGCAAAAAGCTTTGGTTATAGTCAAAAATTGCTGATGATCGACGATACACCAGCAGAAGATTCGCAAATGCTGCTACGCATCGCTTGGAGTGCCTTGTCATGGTAACCATTTCAACGTTGGTAAATTATTACTACACAAATCTGTTGAAGAAAAAACTCGTCAGCTAAACTGTCTGACTCACAGACCGTATAGTTAAAAATCAATAAAGAGGAATATGGCATATAGTGCCTCATATCGGCACTGGCATACCACAGTGTAAACGTGCTGTAAGCGGCCTTGGCGGAAAGTCTTAACTAGGCTCAGTTGTGCCGAAATGCCCTTTTGCATGCCCCCTGTAGTACAAACTTCATACGGTTTACTGCTGGGACGATTCAATATACAGGGATTGAAAGCTGAGCATTTGCACACAAAAAAAAAGTGTCGAAATCATGACAACCCCATTGCTCTAGAAAATGCAAACAACAGATTTCGGCTAGATTCATTTTTTACTCTAGGGTACACATTTTACTGGTTGACATGCCGTCACTACGGATATATCAGTGAAGCTAACAAAAGTGCTAATTTTTTTTATTATTTATTGAAAACGTTCTTATATGATTTTCTATGTCATATTGTAGGCTAATATACTTTCTTAATGGTATTTAGTTTTACCCATAAATCTTCATTTGACCTCAATTAAGACCTCGTTTTGTAAGACTACGAAGTCTTTTTTCGAGATGTTCTCTGTTATGAATCAGTTGTCCAGTAGTACATTGTGAACTGTACTAATAATGCCAAGATAGGTCCTTGTATGCCTAGACTCTTGTAATGCTACTATGGCGATGTGTATATAGAACTTAACAGTATCTGAAGATGTAATAATTTCTGCACGATCCATAAAACAACATAGGTTTGTTGTCGACTTCGTGAAATTTCATAAACCTGAACGGAAACCCAGATTCGAAGTAAATCGTAAGCTGTATTTTAAATTCTTTACGAGAACGTATTGAAAAATTTTCAGATTTTAGCTATAAAACGCAAAAATTTTATTTTTAAATGTATGCACCGATATAATTTGCGTATACCTATACATTGCATATATCGTACTTCTCAAAGCATTTTTTTGATGGTAAAATCTTGGTATCCTATTTGGCTGCTACCAGAAGCGTCTCTGTCACAATTTCGAAATCGTTATTTCGTTTGTCTTTTTTCTAGTTTGCCAATGGGAGATAGATGTGATAAATACATGGGCTGGTTGTCAAATACAAGCGCGTTGTGTGGTTCATTTTCATTGACTTTTTATGTTATGCAACATTTAGACAAGGTCTCTAGCTGAATACGTGTAAATTATAAAAAAAAAAAAAGGCCTCGAAACACTGCAGTAAAATATTGTATCATTGAGCTTGCGTCAAATGTGGTGCAAGCTACCGCTACCAAGCTGACTGTTAACCTATTTATTATATTATATACAAGTAAATAAATGTTATAATTACATACTTTATTCATACACTTCATTACAATAGTGTACGTATTCATAGAAGTAAATAAGCCATCTACTGTTTTATAATTACTTGCACAATGCACGAGAGTCATCATGGAAATAGTTCGTTTACACCCCGTCTTTTGGCAACAAGTTCTGGTGAAATGTTAATATAAGATCTGATATTTGCCTCGATCGTTCGAACACTGCTGTTTTCATGCTTGGCAGCTGCTTGTTGATACGTTCGAGCGTTTATTTATCAATGACAATAAATCTATGGAAAATTCTTTTGCGCACTGACATTATTTCTAATTTTTCAGTGTTTTTTTTTTCGAACTTGAACGCACACGGACGCTTCGTATGCCGAAGTGGCTCAGCAGGTATAGTACATTAAAAAACCTAATATAAAGTCGATAGTTTTCACTCTCTTAGCCCTCCCTGAATACTTGTCTAGCATATCTTGCTACAGCCAGCCGCCATCTTTTTTCGAACGTTAACATATATCTGCACATAATTTACGTACATTTTGACAAATTCTGAGAGGGATATTATTCAACTTATATAGAAAATACACACAAGAGGTTCTAAGATCGTATACATTTCCCATTGATTCGGAAGCGGAAAGCACAGTCGTACAGAAAACACTTTACTAATCACCAATGAAGTAGAGAGGCATCTGAAGAGCTTAGAATGAGTTACTTGTTCAAACGCTGATATGAAGTCCTTATACCCGACGTCGAAACATGTTTATTGTTAACATTATATACACTAAGGCATGTTGATGAACTTTGCCTATTCTGATCCAGTAGCTGCAGATGGTACCTGTAGGCGAACTAAACATCAGGTATCAGTCGATGCTCGTCTTGTATAAAGCCACACAGATAGGGCTTTCTAGTACTTTGCACGCCATAACACTTATAATTAATACTGGCCTTTCACTGGTAGATTTCATCTTAGGTGTACCGAGCATACTTTTGGAGTTTAGAATATATAAGGCACTTGAACACTTCTAGTAAATTGGCCGAAAATTCATGAGAGAGGGACGCAGACTAAGATTCCGAGCCATAAGTATAACAGAGTCCTGTCTGAGGTCTCCCTGGTTTTCGACTGCAGTTTCTTCAGGTTCTCAAGTATTTTAGCAACGGAACGTTCGATTGGTTGCGTAGGATACAATGGTGCCGAATCTTACGATTGTCCTTGCATAAATCAACGTTAGTCATATTGTCGTAATTGACGTCTAGCTAGAATCTGCCCTCATACATCTATTTTGACATCGAAAGATTCATTCAATGCTGGAAATCGGCTATTTGGTTCGAAAATAATGCACTCGGGTCCTAAGACTCGCAAAGAGCATATCAACCGAAAACGAATGAGGGATTTCAATCACAAAGCTGTGTTCGATCGGCAATGTAAGCTGAGTGTGCTTACGTTGCCGATCGCCAGCCATAACGACAAACAGCGCTTGTGGAGAGCAGTACAACTGAAAAACTTGCTGAAAAACTGAAAAATTTTCATTTTCTTGGGTAATATAGGCAAGACACGGGCCCTGTCCCTTATTTGTTTGTATAATGCGATAAGCTAAGAAGCATTTTTAAGATCTAGAGTCTCCGCACATTCAACGTTGTCTTTGCAGGCGGCAATCGGATTGTAAGTTGTGGTGAATTCTTGTTGCATTAGTTCATAGGGTGCTGTTTTTACTAACGTACTGCTCTCCACAAGCGCTGTTTGTCGTTATGGCTGGCGATCGGCAACGTAAGCACACTCAGCTTACATTGCCGATCGAACACAGCGTTCTGATTGAAATCCCTCATTCGTTTTCGGTTGATATGCTCGTTGCGGGTCTTAGGACCCGAGTGCATTATTTTCGAACCAAATAGCCAATTTCCAGCATTGAATGAATCTTTCGATTTCAAAATAGACTATATTGATTTTTTAGGGGTGACACAAAGCTACTTCTCAACAAAAAACTGCAGACAAATACACGTCTACGGCTATATATAATCGAGTGTTTGGAAACCACTTGTCGCTGGCCGCCAGTGGAACGTCAATCCGTTTCATTTTTGTGGTGGCAATGGTGGGACGGCTGATGGCACGATGTAAATCGTGAAAAGGTAGAAGACCAGTTGCTGTTGTTATTCTAAGACAGGGTATCTCTGTCGAAATCAAAATGCGTGTTTCTACCTCGCTGACCTCAGACTTGCGATGGCAAAAAAGCGAGTATCCGTTCTACTAGCAAAGGCGAACATCAGCAGTCGATACGTGTAATAATACCACGAGAGCACGATGTTTACGAGAACGGTTGTACGAGCGTGAAATCGTACAAGATATTCCTGATGGCATTGAAGGCCGATACTTTGTTATAACAGATATTACAAAATAGTACAAAACACCACCTGACGGCGTTGAAACACACGTTTTATAATAACTCGGGGCCATAATTTCCTCCTTTATATTCAACTATGAATTTTTAATACGAATGTCAGCTACGGATTGTGAATGCATTAATGTGTTGAGTGAACATTTATATATATTATTTTTTTACAGGATAATGGACGCACAGTTTAACATGGTCCTGACAAAACGATCTCACTTGTCACAGACTACATTTTTGGCAAAATGGTCTCGTTCGTAACGTATATTGAGTAGATATGAATACATCGGAAAATCGTAGTGAAACCATGCAGAACGGGCTAGCTTAATGTTTCAACAATGTAAGCCGAGCGTTGGAACGCTTCATGACACCCGCTGTGATTGATTTTGAAAAAAGTCAGAGAGCTGAGCTGAACTGAAATGAAAACCTTACAACTTATCTTCAAACGTTACACTGTGTCCGCAGAAAGATCTTGTGTCACACATACGCTGAAGATATAGAAGCTTATATAATCAGCTAACGTTCCTGGACCATCATACTGCGTTTTTTCGCCTGTGACATTACCAAATCATACTGTTTAATAAGGGAGCAACTCGATGTATAGCGATATGGCACAAACTTAGCAATACGCTAGTCTGTGCCTCAGGACACGTAAGTCTGTGCCTTGATACCCGCATACTCCATATACATAACAGTTTCGAGTCCTTCTTTAAATACAGTATTATCATTATATTCTTAGTGCTTCACAATTGCGGTTTTCAATAGATACTTTCACCGGAAGACGTCGTCTGGACCAGCCCGATCTCGTGGCCACCGTTGGTCCTCGCAAATAGCAAAGTATTCTCACACACGATAAAGCTGAAACATTTCAGCGTGTATGGGAAAATTGAATAGTTACCTTGTGTTCTACCACTGGTTCCTATCAGTTTATTAAAGCACGAAAAGGCAGATAGGTCGTTACGGGTGGTACTAATATGTCGACTTGATGTGTGGTCGCCATTGAGCATACGAACCTAAGGTCGCCTGACTGAAAGGAGAACCGAGAAGACATCCCATCACGGGTCAAGGTTAGGTAAGTGGGTGCAGAAGCCAAGGATAAACAGCATAGTGCGATCCTGAGGGGTGTAAAGCCCCCACTCAACTCTGTGTCTAGCCTGTTAACGTCTTATGTGTCTGGATCTGACGTGCTTGTGGTGGTGGGCATCAGGAAGCAATGAGAGATTGAAATTGCTATGCAGCGTTTCACTTTTCTTCATCGATGCAGTTCTGACCGACAGTACCCGGTATCTACATGAGTGCTATTAGTATTATTATTAGATGCTGATATAGTCCGTTTGATTAGTTCCAGTGTTAGTTTACTGTGGCGCTGTGAGAATAGTAATGGTGAATAATTATATGACGTACAAGTCTTATCTGCATTCTGTACACGTACTACTCCGTACCATTACAAATCTCTGTAACACTTATAGGTAACTTACCACCTATCATATTTCGATTATCTGTCAATTCAGTCCATCCATGTTTTCGATTATGCCTATTTAATACTTAATAATGCACTGCCAATCTGTTGTAATTCTTTGCAATGTAATAAGTCAACGCTGGTTTATCCATATTTATAACTGCGTCCGTGTCTACCTTAAGCCTTAGCGTGGCTTGACCAAGTTCCTTGCGATCATTGTCGTCGTCCTCTTCATTAACCGCGGAGAAAACGTCTAATGTAGAGTCGTTCTGCAGTTTTCTTCATTAGTCTGCTCAGATGTGTCGGCAAATCGTAGCTGATTCTGTTTACTAGATCTATTTTGCGTCGCTTAGGCCCTCCAAGAATTCCAACACGGTCACATTTTATCCACCTGATTTTCTTTTTCCGTGCTAACAGTTTAAGGGGAATCAGTTCGGGAGCGATTTCTTTGATAACAAACTGGCCTTGTCATAAGTCGGGTGAACGGTCAAAGCTGTTGAATAATGCCGTTTGGCGCAACGATCCGGAAGGCTGCCCCGAGCCTTTTAAATGACTGCTGATTCGCCTTGGGGACAAAGTCTCGCGTTTTAGATAAAACCGCCTAGATATTTTTGCTATTGCGATTCGGGGAGCGCGTGCTCTGTAAAACTCGCGATTATCTTGCCATAGAGATTGATGGTTGATCATAGGCATTCCAAGGGGTTTGCCCTTGTTGTCGCACGCAGTTCGCGCATGCGTGATGCAGTTGTCAAAGTATTACCGAGCTCGAAACCGGACTAATCCCTGTGTAATACTGCGATTTAAGAGACGGTTAGATGTGCTTTACGAAAGCTTGAGATTACTACCGGTTCGGCCTGTCTCGAGAGTATCAGACGCGACTGCTGCGACCCGAAACGATACGATCTCTCTTGTAGTGCCAGCAGTTGTCTGCTCATGAGCGGGCGGTGGACGTCGCCTGCGTGCGGTGAGACACAATCATCGGTCGGAAGATTAATGGCTGTATGCATTCTCAGGTTGACAAACTTATTGTGAACGACGTGGCCATTTCCGGAGTGAACTCGATGAGAATTAAAAATGCGGACGAGGTTGACTTTGAATTTAACAATTAAATCAATTATTCACTGTCAGTTACCGTTGAGCTAAGTTTGAGATGCTTTGTAGTTTAGAAGCCCGCGTTTTATATTGATCTCTACAAAGATCTCGTTTTTTTTTAGATTTGCAATTTTCCCATTAACGCCATTGAACATTTGCTTGTATAATTGTCTACAGATGCAACGTGTATAGTCTATCTTTTCGTCTATATATGAACTAAATGTTTAATAAGGGGCTTGTGTGTCAGACTTTGTCATCATTCAAAATGATGTGCTCCGCAGTTGGCAGGCGGCAATGGCGTCCGTAACGGGCCGAACCGAGAAACTCAGTAACATCTTTTTTTGAAGAGCTGACGTAAACTTTGTCAGAGGTAAACTCAAGTGATCGTAATAAGAAACATAATATAGATTCATTGTAAATCATTGTTAAACTGCTGAAACATAGTGAATACATGAATAATCATGGGGTAAAGGTGACTGGATTTGAGCAGTGAACATTATTGTTATCTATGTTAGATGAGCGAACGTTTCTAGATTAGCAAGATATCCTTGAGCACTGGACCAATTTCATTTAATTTCGGCCTCGACTGTCACAGGTCGATCGCCAATATACAATAACAAAATGGTCTACTTTTATATATAGTTGGATTATTTTTCTTAACCTTATTAGAATATTTTAGAAATCAACACTTAAAAAATTGACGCATCATTCAACAACAGCTTCAGAGAATCTTGCCCTATGTGATTCAAGCTGAAAGCAAAATAATTTTTACGCACATGATGATTTTTTTTATAGTGTCTTTGGACAAGACGATGGCATAGATCTAGGCTGCTATGAAAAATTCCATTTCCGCTCAGACTCGCTTACATCAATCGGTAACATGCATCGAAATATGTAAGATCGATGAGTGATGAACCGATGGTCGATGAAGCTGACATCCGTTGCCGTTTCCGCTAAGGTAACCATTGTTAACCATCGGCTACTAGCCAGCCGCATGCTGCGTGACCAAAAAGGCAATCCGGACTGATGTCGCGCTGTCAGAGCAGTTCCCATGCCCGCGCATTTTTCGAAAGCTCGCTATGCCGTTTTTGTCCCGCACCGCGAATTCACTGTCCGCTCGCGTCTTCCGTCCTTTCATTTCATCCAATTTCGTTCCTGATAGAATATTCTGACGATAAATTATAATTCGCGTGTCTCACCAATGTCCATATCTTGTCCAGGGTTCGCAGTGATAGGAAAAATATAGTGCCCAATGTTTCGAAGTTACGCATTCTAAAAGACCTGAACAATTTCCATTTGTCATATGTCGCTAAAAACCGCCAATCGAAATGGATTGAAGTGCCAATCGAATATGAAAGGCTGACCCAGCAATGCAGGATACATATATCTGATGCATTATATCCATTGCTACATATAAGATCAAAGCGCCGTCAACTTACCGGGCACCTCCCTTTGCCGATAGAGGCTCAAGGATATGCTCTCACTTTGGCTAAGCGATACACTTGCTCATGACGACTAGCAGCATGGCGAGGTTCAGACACGGGCTTAGGGTGAATTGGGTACCCATCTTCAGAGCTACGTATGTACGTTGTTATTTCTTAAGCAATAGCTTCAATCGGGAAGGGCATTTAGTGTCCTTATGTATGCCCCTTAAATCCTAACTACACACATCAGATGGTATCAAAACTGGGTGCATGTGATGACCACGTTTTCATACAATACCTCTAGCGTTTCTAAGTTATTCTTTTTTCCTTAGGGTTACGGCCATGCGCTGTGATATCAAGCATACTGCGTGCCTCGACGGTATTACCATCAGTGGATAACAGAACACGATAGTAGGGTCAAATCCGCTCTAAAAATTAAGCTATACAAGTACAAACTTCCCTTGCAAACGCAAGTGAAATAGTTTGGTCTTACAATTTTCAAAAAATTAACGTTTTATGTTAAAAAGGAATCGACCACTGTTAAAAACGGCAGTTCGAAATGCCATTCTTAGCCCTAATTAATAGTAATGTCAGAAGCAAGAGACTGTGTATTCTTATACTGGAAAAAAAAAAGATATTCATCATTTTATTAAAACATTTAGTACCTTCGGAAGCAAGTATATACAGATCAACAACAACAACAATAATACGTGTACTTGTACTAGCAATTTTTACGATTAGAACTGAGATCTAGCATCAAGTTAGTAAACGAGGGACACAAATATAGATGAACTAGTTGATTAGCTATTAATGTATCAAAACAACTTATCGAACTTAGCTTGCGAACAACTATGGGACCGGTAGTTTTCGGCTATAGCGGACTCTAATGAAACGGCAAAATTCAAATATGGCGCCAGGACCGTTATATTATAACGAGCCGGCACGAATTTGTCACACGTGAATATGTGCTTGAACAATATCTGAAGCAACTCGATCGAGTCAAATCCTTACGATGATGGTCCGAGTCAAAGCTCACGCTAGACATGCACCGCTCGTAGCCACCTCATATGGTTAGCGGCTTTACCAAGAAGACTAAATTCAGGGGTCAGCAATTGTTTTACACTGACGTAGGGTTCGTTATAACACTGACACTATAAACAATTCACCCGAATGGACTCCTTCGGTTGTCGGTAGAGCTAATGTAAGACGTCACAATACGGTTCCCACGAACCAAATCAATGGCGCGGCGTCCGCCTATTCCTTAGAGCCCGCAATAGAAAGTTCGACCGCCAAAGAAATATTGATTTAACTTAAGCACAGCATTGACGATATATTATATGATGATTGTAAAGCAAACCGTAACGATCAATAGATAGAATAATAATTGATACCAATGGCGACAAAGCAGGTGTACAGATACAGATCAACGCTCAATTGATAGAATAATAATTGATACCAATGGCGACAAAGCAGGTGTACAGATACAGATCAACGCTCAATTGATAGAATAATAATTGATACCAATGGCGACAAAGCAGGTGTACAGATACAGATCAACGCTCAATTTTACCTAATACAACTGCAATTATGATCTATGACAGTCATTTGCCATTTGTCAAATTCACAGAACCCCTTTTCGTCGATTCTGAGTCCGAATGGACGAAGACTTACTTTCTAACTTCCGAAACGGTTGTTTTCCGACCAATGGAACTATCTAATTAATCAATTTCCCAGTGGCAGATATATTTCCATACGTTTCTAAATTGATTAACGGTTGGAATCTCATTTTGTCTCTCGATTTGATCGCATTCAGTACGACGAGGTCTTCAGAAACTGTATCTTGGCTAAAGCGCATAGAACCTAGCAGTAGTTCAATTAATTACCGACCCATTTTGATTTCGAACAGAATTTTCATACACCCATGTTTGAAATTGCTCGTCCGAAAATGAATCGTCACGATAGACAACGTTCACGGGACCTATCCGAATATACACTACTAACTAATCATCTACCTGACGCCACTAAATCCTTGTATTATACATGTTGTTGGATGGTATTAACTTACATGTGGAAAGTAGCAACAAGTGGTGTCGCGAGAAGAGCAACGATGCGTAGCTTAAATATTTCAGCTCACATTTTATTTGTGTATGTACATACTTGTCGTAATAGTATCACTATTTTCTTTTGTGTTGCCTATATATAACAAACCGCTGTTTCTGTCCTTCAAGGGAATGACTCGTTTCACATCGCTTTCGTTAACACGAACGAGCAGCGGCGGTGTATTATAGCTAGCTAAGTGTCGGTACGAAACGAGAGGGCATGTCATCATTATTCGTGTACTTCAAGTAGATATCTTAATTGAGCGCCTTTTATGGCCTACAGGTAACTAGGCACTTTACCTTAGAGCAGTGAAGTTCGAGATAACTAGAGAAAGTCAAGTAGTATCACAATAAAACACCTAAGCAACATATCTATCATTAATTGGTCAGAATTTACAGTTTGAATGCTATGAGTTCAAAACCTAACCCTAGTAAACTCATTGTTTGCCATCAGGATTACTAGGGACGATATCCATGTTACTGCCTTCCTGAGCACAGAAGGCTTTTTTCTGCATGGCCGAAATGACAGTAGTGATCAAGGCCACCTACATAATAAGGTCTTCAAAATGACCTTGTCGGGGTGACATCTGTTGATACAAAGAAATCTCTAGAGATGCATCGTCGTTCTAGAGCAGCAGTGCAGCATGAAAAGGAATAGGTCCCACTGTATTGTTCTTGAGGACAACAAACTTTAAAACTCTTACGAAGACGGTTCTCGCTTTGCTGACAAGGTTATATGAAGAAGTGAACCTAACCTGATAAAAGAATGAACATGACTCTGAAAATAGGACAACTTAATTAGGTGCACAATAATACTCATCGGAGGGCTAACAAATTCATCCTTTTCTGTTTGACCCTTTACAGGGAGACTACATTATCATAGTAGAGCGTTGTTTGAGTTATATGTTTTTAATCGTTTGAGGGCTAGCAAACCTGCTACCTAGGATCCTTTACGCCCAATTTGAAAGTGATAGCCAGCACAAAAGAATGAGGTTGTAAACCACCTTTGGCTGATACGAGGCAGGCACGTCAATGAGCTGTTAATCTTTACAAATAATTTCTAATAATCTAGACGAGTCTTCAAAAACGGGCTTCTTTGAACCAATTCTATTTGAAAAAAATCGGTACGTATACAACAAAATTACTTACGTCAGTTGCTTAATATTCACGCCATATTTACCCACAGGATTGCTTTAGACTCGCATTGCGTAAAATCATGTTGACGTTGGTCAACTAAGCGTGGTCAACACGTGTGGCTTTGAAGCTCTCTAAAAAGGTCGAAAGTATTCTACATACGTGTATACATATACATATATATATATATATATATATATATATATATATAGAGAGAGAGAGAGAGAGAGAGAGAGAGGAAGGAGGGAGGGAGAGGGAAAAAGAGAGGGAGGAGAGAGAGACGATACCTTTTTGTATTGTAAAATAATAGTACTTCACTAAGTATGCTCAATTTGGTTACCGCTCTTCTCGTAACACTCTAATCCCGTCAATTTAGGACAGTTGCAATTTCGGGGCGAAAAATTGTGGCAAGTGATTTTTGCATCCCTTTATTATAGTTGAATGAATACCATTAAGGGAATTTTACCTAGGCCGAAACAGATTATGGTCGTCTGAATGGTGCCGAATCCGGGCTGTATGGTAGAAACATTAAAGTTCTCTCAATTTTTGCCGGCTAACTGAATAGTACAAGGTCTAGCGTCACTATCGTGGGAGACGACACCCTTTTTGTCCACTAATACCGGGACTTGTTGAACAATTGATAGTAGGGTTCGAACCCAAGCGTCAGCATTTCCAACGATTGCACGCTCCCTTTCCTGATTCATTAGACACTTAGATACATTCACTGTTTGGCGTCGATCCCGGTTTTGTCACAAATTGTAGAAGACATCTATATATATATATATATATTTGTACACTATTGTCGTGTGTAATCCACTTTTAGTTAATCGCTTTAAAAGTTTGTTTGATTTTGTCGCCTTGTTGTAAAATTTGCTGCGTTGATGATAAATTGTTTCGTGTGAATTCATATGACCCCCCAAACAGCTCAGTGGCCAGTTGACTTACAGCCGTCCAATGGCTAATGTTTAACTGATTGCCGACGATATCAAACCAGTCATGTGTCGGTCTTTCTCAACTTCCATCAACTTGCGAGCAGCATCTTCCACGCCGAAGCAAAAGCGATAAAATCGTCTTTAGATTTTTTCTTTCAGCAACGCATCTAGACTATGAGCAGAATCACGAACTTTTCTTGGTCTGGGGCTTTCGCCTTTGTCGTCGTAACAGACGTAACTGTGATTTTTTGCAGAAATTCCGCTCATATTCAAGACGCTCTATCGTACGTCTGAATAATCTCAACTTCCAACAATGACCTAATGTAACCGATATCATCTGAGAGTTCCTTTAAGCCATTTCAGTAGAGAAACGGCCTATATATATATATATATATATATATAGGGTTGTCGATAGATGATAAACATATCCACACTGCACATCACCGTCACGTGTCACACATAAGCAGGCTTATCATACAATCCCAAGATAACTATACACCGCTGATTTATCGAATCATTATTGACCTGATCAGCCAATGGGCTGTCTCCACCTATCCTTCTTGAATGTCATGACGTCGTGGTGTTTGTTGACCGAGCGCACAAGGTTTAGCCCCTGCTGCCCCCTATTGCACCTTCACAGTCCGCATCAGCATCCTCGGCGGCTTATTGTGAATATTATCCATGTGAAATATTGCAGACGAAAAATATAATTGATAGCTAAAGACGCAAGCAGATGATGCGGTAACATGTTTGAGGAATATGCATACACTGCGTAAACGTCTTTTTATGGAAAAAGCTGAGGGGGAAACATGATAAAGATGTCTGTCAATTGAACTATTGAAAGCTACAGGACACTCACCTAATTTTTTTCTTAAATAACCTAATAGTCAGGACAGCTGACCTAAGCGGGTTCCGTTGTATGCTCGCCCCCGAGCCAATGTCCCTTACAGAACGGATGGAGTTTGCTTTCATTAGTTAGCGCACCGAATATAAGAACAGCCGTTGTGTTATATTAACCATACGATACGATGGTTATATTCGAAAGTAGAGGGTAGGTTTTCTCAAGTATTTTGCATTTTATTTTGAATGAGAAAGATTAACGGGGAAGAGTGAAGTGCAATTTATTACTACACATATACGAGTTTATAAACAGAAATAGGTATCCAGCCATAGAAAACATATACTAGGTTTATACAAAATAAAGATTTGTGTATTCGTACGCGTAACAATCGGCTTAAGCTGCCAGACCCACTGCCGTTGTCGTGGTTGTACGGCTGCAAAGACATTAGGGTTGATAGCATAAAGGGACAAAAGTCTTAAACTGAACAAAATCACATAATGCCAAAAACGGATCCTGCCGGGTCGCAGAATGTCAGAATAGGGAAATTTAGGTTCAAAAGGTCCTGTCATACAGCTAAACGACACAATTCAGCATGGCCGAAGCTAGCCTACCGGTCCACGCTAGACTCCCCGACGGTGATTAAGCAGTTGTCGATAATTTTACCCTCGGAGAAGAATCTAATATCCAAGCGACCGCGAGATCATAGGACATCCACTTTTGCGAACGGTTGTTTTGCCCGCATGGATACGAAGTTAAAATTCGTTCATAAACTTTATAGATTTTATCCTATGGTCGAAGTCTTTGTGCACGAGCTGTGGTGGGGCCAGGTATGATATCCAAAATTTCGTTCAGTGCAGCATCCAGATTTTATGTAGCCTTTCATAAGATTGTATCTTTCAGTGAAGACCTTGACTCACTACATGCTATTGATTAAAAAAATAAACTTTGATCCTGAAGCGCCGCTGAACTGCAGCTTTGAAAAGTTATAATTTAAATTTAACTTCGTATTGATTGGATAATAGGTTTCAAGTTATTTCGGGCTTATTCTGTTTCTAGCGAATTCTGTTTAAATAGGATATTTACCATTTGACATTAATGTTCGACACTTCGAAGTGCTCGTAACTTCTTAAAATTTCTGCACAAAAGCATGCATGAAGCATGTTCTACCTATAAATTACAAAATTTCTTGAAATCACATTATGGAGCGTAAACCTTGTACCAGATGTTGTGGCTGCATTCGCTGAAGATACTTAATCCTGGCTCACTTAAAAATTTATTATTTATTTAAAAAAAAATATA
>NW_019214178.1:0-17949 GCF_002532875.2 Varroa jacobsoni | reverse complement strand
CAATATCACTCGTGGCACGGAAAACTGGTTTTATATATAAATATATATATAAATATATAAATATGATATTTTTTTAGAAGAAGGATATATAATGATATTTTTTTTCTAGCGAAACGTAACTACGCTACATCTTTCTACGTGGAAAATGATTACACCCATGTTGCTATTATTTTTTGGGTTACTTAGAAGGGCTTCGATTTTAAAAATATTTTGGTTAAATATGGGACGTCGATTTATAAGCGGAGTAGATAGTAAAATGCCTAAAACCGTTTGAATACATACAAGTTTGTAACTATGCTTGCAACTTTCGAATCAACTTAGCATAGTAAATAACATAGCTAGCCACAATTCCTTTCATGTTAAGACCATAAAAACAGAGTAATTACCACTCCCTTGAGGACATTGATACGTTTTTGATAAATGTGCGGAATAATTACCTATTATTACCAGAACAGTAATCTATAGTGTAAAGTTTTTTGATATAGTCTAGCATAGTAAGTTAATATCGACACTTCTGCCATATAGATGCAGAAACGTAGCGTGCTTATAACGTGTATATGCGAAATGGCGAGCTAATGCTACTACTGCTATTCTGCTGCTGCTGCTGCTGCTGGTAAAAAATCTTATTGTGTGAGTCAAAGACATATACATTGAACTACGAACGGGCTTCACCAGCTGTTTTAATGAATGAAAGTATGTAGATGTTAAACATAATATTGTACATATACTAGCAGGTAGTCTCCTCGTTCCGCGGACATCTATCCGAACGCGTGATGTCCACGATAAAATATTCCTACTCATGGACGGAAGCTTTTGTGTGTCACAGAATGGGTACACTCAACGTATCTTTAAGGAAGGCTCAGCGTAAATACTCTGTTTATATCAATAATTTCGTGAAGATTTACATAGTAACATTGTACGTGTGTAAGTTGTCACCTTTTCTCAATGCGTTTGTGCATATATATGCTGCTGGTATGGGCGACATAAGTTCTATTCTTCATTTATTTATTTCCTATTTGTCATTATTAAATTTTATAGATTTGAAGTTCAAGTACGTTTGCGGTTACACTTAGGCCAGTCTATGATCATAGTATGTAGATCAACTCGAAAGCTTTGTCCTGTAACAAGATAAAGGCAATCTGTGAGAAAACATACCTACCACCTAAATGTAGGTTACCTATGATACCTCAAGTTCACACTTAAGCGTTGCACGTGCTTATTACAGAGTCGAGAATTGGGTTAAAAGGGACTAAGACAGTAAAATTTTGGCAAAGCAGCTGTAGAACTGCATTTATTGGGGTCCCGTACTAAAGTAATCACAAAACAGAATCGACTGCAAGACTTGCGTTAACGTGATGTATTTTTTCTAGCACAGATGACGTTCTGTTCAGAGAAAAAAAAATGATAGAAAAATTCGTGAACTCGTATATGATGCTGTCTACAAGCCATTAATCTGGCCGTGACAGATGTAGAACGACATAGCCGCTGAATGACGTCCACAGATGATGATCAACGCGAACGAACGTAGCATAGCTTCTCTTTTCCTCGCTTGAGACAAGACATAGCGTCGAGATAATGACTAAAACGAACAAGCTAATAGAAATACAATGGTTCCACTAACGGCGAGCCTCCAATGTAATGTTTCACAGATTTCCCGGTAAGCCAGAATTCGCATCAGATTGACAATCTGAACGAAAAGTTTTGCGCTAATTAACCTTTGGCGCCGCATAGAAACAGGCTACATTTTGAAAATGAACATTAGGCGTATGCGAAAAGCCTCGTCTAAATGAAAGAGGCGTCTCAATTGAGGATCCCGGCACTTTTCAAGGAGGACACCGACCACAGCTCAGCTGGAGAAATTTCGCTTGAAAACTCTACAGATCTTGCAAACAATGCCTACATTACCTAACAGCGGTACCTGTACTTGCAGAGCGTATTTTTGAACGAATAACCTTCCCATAGATAGAAAGGTCTCATGGATCATAAATAACAGTGGCGTTTAAGTGCCATGGTCACTTACTGGCTGCGGTCCAAGTGAGTGCTTCTATGAAATTCATGACTGAACTTTACGTATTGGTTGCTTGAATCACTTTTGCAAGGGCCACTGCAGACACGCGTGCGCTTTTTGCTGGCTAGACAGCAGTGTCCGTGGCCGTGTAAACGATTTAGATGTTACACAAAAATTCTGTTGGAAATATGTTCTTCGTTATAAGAACTTCATGCAAATTAAGCAGCTTGTCACGATACAATAATGTATCGTGTTTTAGTGTTTAGTAAGTTAAATGCGCATTACCTTACCTTGACGGACATCCGTTCCATTTAGCCTTTGGCCACCACCTACAAACGGTTTAGGGAAGCACGTCGAGCTGTTGAGGGGTTCAAAACGAAAGGATATATGCGGAAGAGAAAAACTTGGCCGAGGCCGACGCATCACCCAAAGTTCCCCAAACAAACACGTCGCCAAGCAATATGTAGCTCAAGCATTTAATTACGGCTTAATTAGCGCTTGCAGGACGTCGCTGAATCATACCATTTGGGTGAATTTGAGCGCCGCCTTACAGAATTCGAGAACAGACCAGTTTTTGAATCGAACTAGTTGAAAAACATATTCCGGTTAAAGTGATCTTGCTGATGCTGAAGGCCTGTGCATTAGGCGCTACGCTTGGGAAAGAAAACGGTTAGTTTCTATGCTACAATGAAACCCATAGATACAAATGTGTCGACATGCAATACTGCGCCGCTCGTCATTTCAGGAGACCCGCCATCGGCAGCTGTGGCGGACAGTTCGCTTCCTGCGTCACTTTCACTGTCTATGCGAACGAACGAGCTCTCGCATGAATCGCTGGTATCGGATCCCGCGCTACGCGAAGAGGTTAGCGCCGTTCAGTTGGAGCTACAGAGACAAATTTTAGCACTTCAACATGAACAGCATCTCCAGCAGCAAATACTTCTCCAGCATTTTCAATTACAGCAAAAGCATCTTCAACAACAACACGACCAACAACTTGCCGATAGGATAAGGGTGCGTCAGTTGTTTTGATTGCCTATTTTGTCTCATGAACTCAACGACAAGGAACACCTCAAAGTAATTCAATCTGTCCCTATTACCTCTAGTCTAATTTCGTTGCGACAATAAGTAGGACTTCACATCTACTAATCGAAACCTATCTATCTTGGTTTTCTATGTTTACATATTGAAACTAGGTTCATGGATCAAAAGAATCGAGTTAGTTTCTAGTTAAATAGAATTGCTTGCTCTGATACTACTATATATTAACTAACATGTTCACGATAACAGAGAACGTAGCGGAAAAGTATAAAAGTAGTACGTTTGAGTGAAAGAAGCATGCATGTATGTATGTATGCCCCTGGGTACGAATCGGGGACGCTGGGACTCCATAGTCTTGGCGTTACCGCTACAGTGCTTTACGGATCTTCAGCGGCCATTGAATGATCTCGCTGTAATGAGAAACTGTGTGAAAGGACACCAGCACTGCTGTTCGAAAGCATTGAGGATTCCGCTCGATGTTCGTTATGAAACGATTTTGCTTCAGCTCTAGAATTAACATAGCTCAATGTATTTCTGACAGCTTTACATGGAAAGTCAGAGACTTCGTAGTGACAATTCATCTCATAGTGATGAAGATCGTGACTCGGGCAATGGCAGTGATAAGGACGTCAGTAATACACAGAGAGGTCAAGAATTAAATGACAAAGAAGCCCCTGATATGGGCACCCCCTCCCCTCCTGTAATCAAATGTCCGAAAAAAGATGTTCTACGAAAATTAGAGGAAGAGGAAAAACTTCGGCTCGCACGAGAGTCCGCTGCCGCTACACCGCCGGCTGCATCGCCACCAGTGCCCAATAGATCGCCCGGATTGCCCTCGTCGCCTAAAAAGTGCGTACAAAAAATGTATACTTTTAATAATTTGCTTGCTTTGTTTTCTTAGTTACTTTTTCATGCCAATCATAGCGGCATGCTGTTCTGATGCTATGCAGCAGGAGAGCTTCACTCGTTTTCTAGCCTTTTAGATAAACCGTCTCAGTTATATTATATTGTAATATACTACTTATGTGAAATATTTTTACCCGGCCGAGATGTCAATAAACTTCGAATGTTTATTTTGCACTTTAAACCAGCTTTTTTATGCCAAAATATGTTAGCGGACATGCAGTAAATACGTGCTATAGTGAAATTTGGAAGAACATAATAACTATATGCCAGTCTAAACTGACGTGCTACCGACAACGGTGGACTGACTACTTTAGGGGGTTGTCGTAGGCGAACCTTGCCGCCCCTTATGTTCTGTCAGCATTTGTAGTGGAGAAAGGTTGTAGTGAACGTTCGTTCCAGCACCTGTTTCCAGTGTGCAAATAACCGCGCTAAAAATCATACGTATTTTTTCATTGGTACATTTTCCCTTCTGTGACCAAGCGAAGGTTAATGAAGCCAAACGCCGTGAGTTCTGTCATAGATGCTACCACTAATGCGCCCAAATTGAAATTCATTTATTGAAAAATCAAAGAGGTTAACTTACAATGTCCTGCAGCCGGCTAAGAGATAACCAAGTCTGTAGCAGGCCACCATAGTGACAAATGTTCCTGTTTTACACCTAATAAAAACCAAGATCTTCAGAATAGGTAGCGTTAACCTACCCTCCCTACCCTCGCTGCTCTGTGTGGCCAGAAAATTGATACGATGGAGATCTGTTTGGTCTCTGATGGAACTCATATGGGGCGTGCAGTTTTCCGCTAATGTACTTAGAATTCGACCGTACGGCTCGTGTAGCTTTCAATATGAAGCTGCACAACATTTACAGTACAATATTTCATTCTGTTCCTTCGCTACTCTCTAAATGTTCAATATATTTGATCTTCAAGTAATAATTTAAAAAATAATAATTTAAAAAATTATTCACTAGAACAAGTACAATTACACACTCCCCGTTTAGAAAAAAATTATCTACCGTGTATATATATATATATACTAGTTTTTTGGAGCTATTTAGCAAGTCGAACATTTTAAATAACTTTATGTACTATTAGTAGACGAAATGCTTTACGTCAAATCTTGCTTGAGTATTATTAACGCACACTAAGTAAAAAAAGCAAAGACGTCGCTTAACGCTAAAAATGAATGCTGAATGATCAAGTCCCTTGATTTCAAAAATAAGAACACTAATTGTACCTATCAATTAGTGAAAACACTAGCGAACAGTGCTTTCAGAAAAGATAACAGAATTTCTGTGAGAACGACGTCTGGGGAGCGTTAAAGACCACGAAGGAGATAACTTTACCTCAATAACTTAAGTCGCAGAGCAAGCTGCTGTGCAAAGAACGCTCTTGAGTAAATTAGATTATGAAGGCAATGCGTTGCTCATTGGCTCAATAAGGGGTTCGATGAAGCAGGTAATAAGAACCCTTAAGATGGGGAGCAGAAGCGAAAATTTTGTTTTATGATCTAAGTTAAGCACAAGCGTAAACACGTGCGGTGTATTCCCGAAATAGCTTGCACAAGGATTACCAGCGAAAAACCTACACAGAACACGCCGTTGCCATAAAAAAGACATGGGTCACTCTGTGCTGCCTACCAGAAAAGAGTCAGACGAGAGAATGGTATCGAACAGCAGAGAAAAACATTTCAGCAGTGGTGCCGAATAGATTCCGACATAAGCTGATGCTCGCATTGTATATCAAAAGCATTTTCTATAATGGAATATAGCTCGAAAATGAAACAGTCAATACCGCCAGACATCGCGAGTCTTTAAATGACCTCCCTAATGTCTGTCGATAATGCACCCCCTAATTGTTACGCCAGAATCGTCAAATGGCTTCAGCCGTTGTGTTCTCTAGAGTTATGCCCCTGTGATTGTAGTTACTTAGATGATTTATAGGTGGCGTAACGTAGCCTATTGTCGATTCTATCAAGCATAATATGGGATAAGGTATATTAGTGCAAATTTGGAGGTCACAGTTATGAAAAAGAACACTGGCGGAAACAACAACAACAAGAAGGAATTAACCTCACATATACCAAATATATTGCTGTCCTCCGTTGTAATTGTTTAAATATAATTTAGGTTTTTTTCAGTTGTTAAATAGCTCGACCGCCCAATATACCGCGTTCAATACGAAACGCGAGAAATTCTAATCTCGTATCTTCAAAATACCATTATTTTTCGTACAATGCGATGTCTTTATGAGGCTCTTCTACTTTTTGAACTCTAAAACCATCCACTCGTGTTTTAACAGGCGACTTGCTGTATACCATAAAAGATCAGGAAATTCGAGTGATTTGTTTTTTTATTTTGCAACTGTGGCAACGAAGACAGTTCGTCTATCCTAAAAACACTGTCTCGGTAAAGAAGCTACTACTAAAAACATTATTAGACGTTAATTAAAAAAAAAAGTTCAAACTGGAAAATAAGCCTTGTTCGTTTTGGTTAAATTTATAAGGTGAAAAGTGAACGAATAAGTCTCGCACGATTCAGGCGAGGATCAGAGATGAGTACACGGAGACGCTCATTTACTGTTACGCTACCCATCCTGATATCGGATTGTGACCTGTGATACAAAATTAATCTTCTACGATAGTCGCAAATAATCACATTAGCGGGTGGACGCATTTGAACCAGCGGAACATCACCGTAACGTAAATGTACATTATAAAAGCTCATGATGTCTGATTGGTGGTCTAGTGCAGGTGCTATCTACTACAGCTTCATGTGTCCTGGTTCATCGATTACGTCTGCACTGTACTGTCAACAATCAGAGGAGATGACAAACTAGTTCCGCATCAAGCAGCCAAGAGTAGTGAACAGAGGTAACTTACTTCTATTGCACAATAACACCCGATCTTATGCCGCAAGGATCACGATGGCAAAAACGCAAGAGTTACAGTTGGATGTTTCCAGTCATCCAGAATGCTCACCAAACATTGCTGCCACAGATTACAATTTCTTTTCAATGTTTCGACAACTTTTTAATAGGAAAATTATTCAAATCCCAACACGATGTCGAATTTCGTCTCTCGTCTTCCACAACTCTACAACAGCGCAATGTTCAAGTTACCACCCAAATGGCAGAGGGTCGTAGACTATAACGGTCCATTATTCTACTGAGAATCGAAAAAATTACGTTCGCGAAAAAAGTTCAAAAGTTTTATTGTCTCACGTTTCACTTTGAATGACTTGATATGCGTGAAGTTACGATATTTTTTTTTTGACAAGCGCCATATATGCCTCTAAACGCATAGGTGGAGTGCCCCCCCGGAGGTATGAAAAGGTTTGCGTTGTTGGTTATTTTTAGTTGTTTTTCAGTAGACCTATAATGCCATGAACCATAAATCATAAAAGAAAAAAGGCGAAAAGGTAAAAACAAGATTAAAAATTAAAGCAAGCATAAGTGTTGTCATCGTGACGTCGATTATGAGCTATCGAATCAGAATACGGCTTGCCCAGCAGATAGGTAGTTTTAGTTATTTCTTGACACTAATTTCATTATATATTTTTGTGTAAAACTGTCCACTTGTGAAAGGTCGTCGCCAAGCGGCGCATCCGCAGAAGTTCGTTTAAAACTACAACAATTCCTGGCACGACGACAAGAGCAGCGAGCCAGCGTTTGGTCTTCCGAGGAATCCATACAGGGCACGAGTACCAAAGGATCCTCTGTTAGTCAAAGAGACCGGCAAGCATCGTCGTCATCTGAAGGGAGTAGCACTTCATCTCATGTCGGAAGCGAGAGCGAGTCTCCACCCGTTACGGCTCTCCGTGAAGGTTCACCACCTCCTAATAAAAACGGTACGCGGCAGGCAGGCGCGCAGGCTAATCTAGACAGAGAAGTAATAAGAAATAGCGTACACTCGAGTTGGGACTTCCTCTTACATATTGCTTTTAATACTATTCTTAAATAAAAAGAAAAGACAATTCAATGAAACAGCTTATGTAGCGACATTTCTCTCGGTCAGATTTATTCAATGTTACTACGATTATATCTATAGTACAGGACCTAAACTCTTATAAATTGATTTTATCTAAGTAGATATTCCTTTTTCAGTCCGTAAGAAACAAGTGCATTGGTAGGTAGAAACTTGCTAAGACACCGTTTAGATACGCTACACATGAAAAGTTCCAACGAAATTTAATTAATGGATGGTGGCAGATCAAAGCCATCATTTTTCAAAGAGTGCTAAATGTATCGAAGAAATTAATCGGTGGAGCCTATTTGGACCACCGAATTGATATTTACACCACGTCCAGGCGTCTTCAGCCAAATGGCTGTTTTTTGTTTTGATTTGATTTGATGTTTGACTCTTTAGGCCCTTCAGATGCAAAACATACAGCGGATCTTCTGCTTTATTTCATGGAAAACCTCCTTAGATTTATCAGAAGCCGCATGAAAACTGACAATAACGTAACTATTGATTTCGACCAAAAATAAACATTTTTCTGTCTTGCTAGGTGTTTGTACAGTGCGAAGATATTGCTTGTTTCCGCTAAAACGGCGGAAACTATATGTTATTTTTTCGATTTTCACCGCAGTAGAACAATAGTTCTGTTTTAGGAAGAATTGGCGATTTAGAAACAAAAGTGGCCGGTGAATGGATAGCACAAGATTGTAACCTACCAAAGTGTCTTGAATTTGGCAAGACATTAGCTCGTAAATGTTTGTATAAATTGTATAAATTGTATTACCAGTCTTCGTTTGAAGTGAATGTTTACCGATCTTTTGCCTTCGGCAACAATGGGTTACTGAACTTTTTTTTTTCATCCCATTTTGGCTCACTCTGTCACAGGTTTGAATGTTCTATTATTATCCATACTTAATTTTATTTAATTCCCTTTGTTCTTGCTTTATCATTGCTTCAAGGTAAAACATTAGACCAGATATAACTTTTTACGTATTGGTCCACACACAACATGACGCAACAACGACTGCGTTATAAGCCGATGTCAAGGAAGGTGTACGTTTGTTTATAGAGGGGACGTAAACATTTAAATAAAGCGTTACCGTTAAGTTCGTCACTAAGCCAGGGCCCGGCCAGACCCGCTATAAGGCTCCGGACTCGGCCTAGAGTAGGCACCCAACAACCTTCTTCAATTCATTCAGTTATAGCGTCCAGCGTAGCGCAGAGTTCCATTTGATCTGCCTAAATGTACACTTGATCACGGAAAAGAAATCTTCAAAACAGCTTCGTTCGGTCAATACCGAAAAATAAATCAAGATGCATTTTTATCAGTTCTGCTTAAAATGTAAAGGAAAGTAATCGCAGTGGACCTGTCAAAGCCATTACGGCAACACCTCGTCTCTTCACTTCTATAAAACAAGCTAACAGCCATTGTGGACGTTTCCTCAGTGATGTTTATTCTTCGTACCTATCCTGCACTTAAATGCATCCCTTATGAAGTGAATTAGAGCTACGTGCTTTTGGCCATTTTTAATCTCAACTATGATTTATTAGATTTGGCAAATCAATTTGGCTAGCAGAAACGCGTATCCCAGGCCTTTGTGGATGTCTCACTGACAATTTATTATTGTACTTCTTTGTGCGCTCTTTCAGCGACAGCGGCGAATGATTTGACCCTGAAAGTGAAATCGGCCCTTCGGCAGAAATTTCTGGAAGGCCGTACGTCGCCTATTTCAAAGAACGACAAAGCGAGAAATAAGATGCATAACAGCCAAGCGTTGCGCGGTAAGCGAATGTTGACCTATCGATGCTTAGTGCACAGAGCCTTTGGGTAATGCGAATTAATTCTTACCTAACTGTCAAATAGTTCAATTTTTACATAACATATACTGTGCTTGTATACCATAAAAGGACCCAAGCTGTGTCGGACATGTAATTCTGTAACAATAATAATATATTATCATTCACCTGCTAGATCGTAATAGCTAGCTTTACAGGAAAGAACTTATCACTGCTGATTATGTGACACGCCTCAAAGTGACAGGAAGTTGCATGACACCTGTTTTTACACTTTCTCATTGTATTTAGCAGATGAGAGCCAACAACGTCTGGAAGAGAACGATTCTAGAAGCGGCGGCTGTTCGCAGGAACTTCCGAAACAGAAGAGGAACATGTATCACATGATTTCCCTTTTACTTGGTCAGCAGCAGACAGTCCCACCAACCCCGGCCAGTGGCGGTCCCTAGCGGTAAACGCTGAGGCACCCAAAATGACGATTTACGATATTGAAGGGCCTAACAGTATTTGACGGAATATTCAAACTCATATTTTCAAACCTTAAGTGATGGGCTATTATTTGTTTTAATCAGAGTTGCGACCTATGGCCTGACTAGTTATTCTGAAAACCACAGAGAAGATTTTTATAACAGCTCAGGAACTTCAGCTCTCAAAACCGTTATTAAAGGGTTACAGAAGTACTCGTACGTATTTACAGTCGCAGACTAGGCAATCAAAACTAAATATTCAAGATTTTCTTTGTCCACTTATTATCTAGTTGTCCAACTATATATGGTTTATTGTCTATCACTGAGAGTCTGCAAAAAATACCATATATATATATATATATATATATATCTATATATATCAGTACTTGGGTCACGCCTACAACATTTGAACTTCATGGAATATCTACTTCTATACCTTAGTTCTTATACCGTTGTAAGGTTCGAAGAAGGTTACACGTATTAGGCCTCGCACACTACCGAGGTGCTAATAGAGAATCGGACATACTTTAGAAGGACCTTAATGCATCATCTATCGCTAATGAAGACCTTCTTTTTTGTATTGCGGGCTTGCCGTAATATTACACAATTGTAGTTTGCGGTTTGTTGTTAAGATCGTTAAAAATAGAAAAAAAAAACAGACTCCACTGGGCCACAAGAATCCCATGAGTGGAAACGGGGTCCTGTAAAAAGGCCTTCAGTACGATCGTATAAAAAGAGGAGTTCAGCACTTACGTCTAAGATTGCCCACGGCGGCAAAAGTAATGCCTTTTAAGATGGTAGAAATTACTCTAATGTACTGATTAGTAAGCTTACCTTTTCTGAGAAGCTATGATGCGACAATTCTAATTCTCCTCGTTCTATTTGGTACGTCAACTTATATTTAATAGTCACGCCGTGGGTGTTTTCATGCAGTTTCATGCAAGAATAAATACAAAAGTAGAAATCGGTTTTTATCACACCTGAAACAAGGTTACCTATTGTAGGGGGTATGGGTACTAGGACCCAACCGGCCCTACAAAAGGGAGACAATCAAACTCTAACGAAATTGCAATGTCGCCCGTCGCCGATCACGCTGACGACAAAGCTTTCGGTCGGTTAAAGTTTAGAAGCCACCTTTAACGACAACGTGGAAGGCTATCCTACGGTACAATGCACAACTAGCGTTGGCTTCGGGATAGCACTCTTTCATAAATCTAGGCAAGGCTTCGATCCATGACCTTGCTAAAGATTCTTGCAACCTAGGCATGCATGTTCAGGTCTGCATAGTGTATTTTTCGCTTTTAGTGTCTGCTTGTGCATCAGTGTTTGTGCTTCAAGTCAAGTCAAGTTGTTGCCGTTGTTGTTGTTGTTGTTGTTGTTGTTGTTGGCTCTACGTGTCATTATTGTGTGTCCTAGCCTGTCACGTCAATGTATTGAAAAACAGCAGCAGTCTTGTGATGTTTGAATTCATGTTATTACTTTGATATTATATAATCTATACCGCACTGTCATTTTGTGCTGCTGCTGTCTGTTGAAACCTAACTCTGTACTGTTATTTCGATATGTATATGTTTGTATATGTGGCGTGTTTTTTGTTTCGTACGCAGTTAATTAACAGTTCGAGAATAACGAGTAACTGACGCGCTGGAACGAACGATTTTATGTGGCAAAAAATCCTTGCTAAATCAGCACAACAGAAACTGGTCAGAGGTCCAGTATTCACAAATTGCATCTTCACTGCCTTTCAATGAGACCCAGTAAAACCTTACCTTCTTCGAAGCAAGCAAACTACCTCAAACCAGTCGTTTTCATATCTCTTCAGTTGACGGCACCCACTAAGATGAGATACTCGTTTATCGAACGCTGCGTCGTAGTCCATGTTTTCTATGTAAATATTTTTCCTTGCAAACGTATGAATGGAAGGATGCGGTTATCGAATGAAAGCTGTTCAAAAATGGGGTAAACATTTCATTTTTGTTTAGTAGATTGTTGGTCGATTCACTCGCAAGCTAGCTTAGTAATGGAGATGTAAACTTGTATATAAATACGTATGAATAAATGTGTTCACAATGTCAATTCGTAGATATTGTCATTATTATCTTATCGAGATATAGTCTACCCATCATTTTTTTGTGAACCCCGATTACTACAATTGATCAATTAAATTCAAAAATAAAAAAAACAATATGTATTTATCGCTTCCTGGCACAGCTACAACCTCAACAGCTGAATTCTGTCTTTTACATTATGCAGAAGTTCACAAAAGGGAAAGGGCATTGTTTCTAAAGGGTTCCACTAGTTGCACCAAACGCGGTCCCAATGGTAAATTCAACAAACTAAGTCAATGAAGTCTACGAATAAAGGTAAACAATTTAATAACCTGACCTATGCTAAAAAAAATATATGTAATAATTATAAAAATCTAAAGAAATTATTTTCAAGTTTTTCGAAAAAATGTCGGTAATATCGTCCTTTAAGCCAGGAGCCTCGTACTTTCAGGAAAAATGTAGGCATTTTTTTGGGGTACTCTGTTTATCCTCCTATCCTGCCTACTTTAGGGTAGGCAATTTCTTGGCAAATCAGTTTCCTTGTCAGAAAATCGTTTTATATAAGCGATTTTCTTCTTCTTCTTCTCTTACAAAGCTTTCACCAAAACTAGGAATCTCTTATTACAATACACTAGCTTAACAGTTCAATAATAACATCATCGTAGCCTCCAAAGCCAGATTTCTTAGATATACTATAAATTGTAATGCATAGCAAGAGTGTCTCCGAAAAGATATTCAGCCTATAAATTTGCCGAGGTCAAACGGCGGCGATGCCGCCAGGTCAAACTTTATGAGCCGCTATAAAACTCGAACCGAAAAGTCCCAATAGGCAGCTTTCACTCGAGGGATAATGTTAGGAGCCCCTAATGAAACAGAGATAATTTACATAAAAGGGCTACTGATTGATGTATGCTTGTCTTCCGTGTTCTTTTTCAACCACCCTGTTCTGCGCTTAAACGTACCGAAGCATTTAACTATGAACGTATGCTAAACGTGTGATCATGCGTCAACGTTCAGCAATCAGGTGTTCAAAATAAATTCATACATAGTTCATATAATTTCTAAACATAAAGTTACTCTCATCAGTGAATTTGGGTGGCAGATTGCAAATTTCCAACCTGAACTTCAAGTATATTCATGTTTTACTTTTAACGCTAGAAAAGTTTCGTAGACCTGTGGAAAAATAACTGAGGATCGTGTTTGTTGGCCACGCTCAATAGATCAGCAGGTCAACAAGAGCTGTACAGTCTGCCATCGACACGGCACACGTAAAAGATCGACATGTAGCTTCAACAGGCTAGTAGGACGTACATATGATATGGCTCATCGTTAACCTGTAATCCTGTGCTGAGCTCCCATGAACTGAACTCGACGCTCCGATTGGTCCACTATCATGACGATATAAACCTAGGGCTGGATTGAGCTCGCAGATTCGGAACATTATTTTTATAATTTATCATATTTTACAACAATTCTTTCTAACAGTTCAGTAATATAATTTGTGCCAAAAACTTGTGCCGTGACAAAATACGCTAGCATCGGTGCAGATTATACGTATCTAAGCGATACGTCATATATACGTATAGAGCGATAGTAACGGAAGCATCTAGCATTACTGTGACGGGCCTCGATACTCGGCCAATGTGTCCCAATATGAGACTCAAAGCCATTCGTACTCTTTACCAACTTTTGCCAGTACTGCAGGTATACGGAGGTGAGATAACGGCTGGCAAATTTGCTGTAGTGGTGTCATGCAATTGTTTGGAATATCGCTGCGACTCCTGCTCCAGTTACTCGAATCGGAATTGGTCCTCGGCTAGGATCGTGCTTGCTGATTCACAGACGCACGCATCTCGACATGCCCGGTGACAGGGTTCCACCACACTGCTACGAATAGTATTTATTTAAGCAACGCCGTGTGTATATATATTCCTAGCTATTATTATGTTGGGACGGTCCTTATAGAGTGCCTAGCCTAGTGCACTAGCCAACCACGTTAACAATTTCGAAATGTCAAACCGTGTTAAAATTAATTATTCTATTTTTTATTACTTAATCACGCAATTGCTAATTGATCGCTGCGTTCGTTTCCTTATTTTGTATAGTCCTTACTTAATATTATTCGGAACAAACCTCTTTATTAAGGCCGACATATTCGATCTTCGCTTGCATTCTACGTCGCTGGTGCTGCCATCTGGTAAGCGGTTTTATATCGCTGTCCTACTTTTGTCCCTTCTGCTGCGAAATCCTGCACGCGGACGTTAATCGTAGACGCAGGGAGAGTGTACTTCTAGTATGTTTAGCAAGATGGTGTTACCTATGGAACCTTGTTCAAAGTAACAAAAGGCATATATATACATATATATATATTGTTAGGACTTGTAGCAAAAAAAAGTCCTAAGGATTTCTTCGGATAAGTTGTTGCTCGAATAAAAGACATCTCTGCTGGTGGTATTCATACGTTCGTAAAATCGTCATGATTAGCTTTTTAGCTTGTTACATTTTGGGTTTATGCTTGATTTAGGCTGGTCTTTGTTACCTTGGGAAGTAAAAGATGCTAGCGCCTAAGCGATGATAGCATGACGGCACGCTAACCTCGGCCCAATGCGGAAGCGATTAATGATAGAGGTACAAATCAATTATTGGGCTATTGTAATTACTGGGATGAAGTACTTTATTTATTAAATAATATAATAACAACATAAGTAGTGGATTTTTAACACTAACACTATAGTTATTGTGATATCCCAAAGGCCAGAGTCTCCAAATCTATTGTTATTGTCTACGGAAAAATAGTACAGATAGTAATGAAGAAGGTAGAGAGGATCATAAGGAATACGCTGCGTATATGAATTCTTTAGTATTTATTTTTATTATTACTATTATTAACAGAAGGCGCATTTTGTAGGCGCTCTAGGCCGTGCCTTTGACGACTCAACAGACCTAGAAATAATATTGATAACGAATAACTTGTAGATATAGGTTTATCGTGAACGTGTATTGAGAAACACTCCGTATGATTTTGATTTGTCGCGTAAAATTTATGTCCAACTATAGCAATCTTGTATTTGTTCCGGCTTTCAGATACAGTGCTAGATCATCAAATGTATATACCGATTTATTTCAACTAAGCAACAAACAGCTTTTGGCAGACTATATGCTCGCCATCTACTATATAGAGGAGCCAAAACAACGCTTTTGTTTAGACGCTCTGTCCCGCTTCTCTTTTTAGCAGCTCTACGCCTACTATAAGCTAAGTACAATAGTTCTTCAACCATGTACAACTGTTAAATCGTCCTGGGATAGCGAGGGCTCTGAATGTTATTTACTGCGGGTGGCGATATTAAAATTACCAAAAATTAAAAATATCTAAGCAGTTTATCTGAGTATCCTCAGGTATCCATCGAGTCTATTCCTGATGAAAACAGTAATCGTCATTTATTATGAATGAAAAGTGTGAAAAGGCTGCGATACGTCGCCGACCATATCAGCAATTTGACAACAAACACTGCTACACAAAGCTTTTTTTTTTTTTTTTTTTTAGCAGGATGCTCACAGTTCATCATGATGACAATTATGAAATGAAAAAAATTCATTGTTTTTTTATATTATTTCTGGATTCGGGGTGAAGGCTGCGCATGCGCCATACGCGCGTCTATGTAGTCGCGTTACCTATAGATTACCAAAAGCAAAACAGTCCTTGTAGAACGGCCCGCACTACCACACCTTTTATTTCAATCAGGTCTCTTGGGACAGATATTATTAGGTTATTGGCCTGCTCATCTAAAGGCTGATGATAATTTCTTTTTGTTATATATATATATAAGGCTTGTTTGTTTCTGACGTTGACGATTAATCTAGCAATTGTTACGTATTATTTTTATCATTTGATGCACAAAGAATTATCAGGGAATTTAAAAATGAAAACTTACTTTTTTCTTTATTCCCGGAACATAAAACAGGTCCGTTTGCATTGAAATTATAGGTGAATGCGGTACGAGCATTTTTCTATGCCAATTAAATATTATTCCTTCGACCTGCCCTACCTACTAAAAATGTAGGGTTTATCTGGTATGACGTGCTACTAACATAATGGGCTTGTGGTTAAAGTTCTACGCCACAAGCGCTACATTGCATATCAGAGTATATTCTGTTGTGCTGGCGGGAAACAAGGCTTCGATTGGGGCACCTGGTTGGGCAGGGGAGGTCAAGTATCGAGATGAGCTGAGGGATGGACTCCACCCATTTGCGAAGGCTCGGCAAAACAGACTCCTTTAACAAGAAGTTTCTTTAGGTACAGGACCTATGGGCATGGTATGTAAAAGGGTCGATGGGTAGCCACGAACCTTCGATGGTGTCTCCCTTTCCGGATGTCGACCCGCAAGGACGTGCTGAGCTGTCAGACAGTCAGCTTCCGTAATGCGCAGGATGAGCTCGACTGAGCTGACAAGGAACGTGGTACGTGCATTGAGTATCTGTTAAATATATTTCATAGGTGTTTTCTGCTAGGGGCTGCAGAAAAGGAACGTATCATGGGTAATAAGGCTAGTACGTTCACTGAGGAACAGCTGGAAGACCTACAGGATAGCACATTCTTTACACGAAAGGAGATCTTAATGCTACACAAGAAGTTTCGTGACCTCGACCCTCAACTTGTGCCCAAGACAATGCTCGGAGACGAGGCTCGCGAGGTCAAGGTACCCTGCGAGAGATTGCTAAAAATGAATGAGTTTCGTGAAAATCCGTTTAGGGAACGACTACTCCGCGTTTTCTCCGAGGATGGCACGGGGAATCTTTGTTTCGAGGACTTCTTGTACATGATGTCTGTGCTTAGTGAAGGAGCCCCGCGAGAACTGAAAGCCAAATTCGCTTTTGTCATATACGATTATGATGGTGATGGCAAACTAGGACCGCAAGATATCGCAATGGCTGCTGCAGCTCTGACACAAGATCAGCTTACTACAGATGAGATAAAAGTGGTTGTCGAAAAAGTTTTAGACGAGGGAGACATCGACAGCGATGGGTATTTATCACAGGCTGAGTTTGAACATGTGATCTCACGAGCGCCAGAGTTTGTTAATGCCTTTCACGTGCGTGCGTAATTGGCAAACGGCCTTTGGAACCGACCTATGAAAATTTACTTCAAGCTAGTGAGCTTATGTTGTAGCTGACAGGACCTAATATCTATGAAGTGCTTATCATGGGTACTGCTCAAAGGAATGTTGGATCACAAGAGATTAAAAAATGTCTCTGAACAAACTCAATACTTCCTGTCTGTATACGTATAACGTCAGCTAACCAGTGCATGGATTTAATTTATCTCCTTATTTAACTTCATAGGAGGACAACTCCTTCCTACAATTGTAACGTGCACTTTGGGATTCTATCCCCAGTCGTGATAAAACAGTGGACAATTATGCATTTCATGAAACTTCTGTCTCTAGCATAATCCACACGAGATACATGGTTTATGATGAATTCGTTAGATACGATCCGCGCAAGAATAGTCTACTGATGAGTTAGTGGGATTTCGCGTAGCTGTAAGGCAATGGAAATTTTATTTACATACGGAACGTCGTCAGCTAGACCATATAAACTGTTCTACATATATGTTGGAAATATAATTTATATATATATATATATATATATAATATATATATATGTAATAACGCACCAATCACTTTCTATTATTTTTGTCTAATATAGACTTCTGTCCCAGAATGCAATATTG
>NW_019214177.1:76659-128121 GCF_002532875.2 Varroa jacobsoni | reverse complement strand
ATTTAATTGTAGTGAATGGATAACTTGTTGACTTGGAACTACAACGAAACAGATTGCTCGTTCCAAGATGTCAGAAATGCAATACGAGTATTTACATTGTTTTTTAGTTTATATTTTTTAAATGAAAAAAAAATATCTGTTTGGAACAAACATGTTCTTCTAAAAATGCTGATATACAGGTTAAAAAAGTGTGTATATATATTGGAAAAATGTAGGAAAATTGCGATTCATGAACTAGTTCAGACTACAGCATAAAATAGAATTCGTGATATCCCTCCGTACGATGCCACATGCTTTGTTTGGCCATTTCATTAACTTTTTATAATAACGAATAAAAAAAATATTTTAAAAAAATCAATTAAAATGTAAATTAGATAATAGTTTAGGTTATTCTCTATCTCCATGGGTCGATTTCGTAGCTTAATCTTATGTGATCGATTATCTTATGAACGTATATATATATATATATATATAAGTCAATCGACAAGTTCACACTTTCTACATAACTGACTGGTATAAACAAACAAATTAACGATTGTGTACGCTCGTTTCTTGATGATTGCAATTTCTCTATCACATTTCTAGGACTAACTATAATGAATACTCGTAACAGAAGGACATCCCTCGACCCTCTAAGCAGCGTCTTTTATTTTTTTAGCAGAGACACGTCGCTAATGGGAAGTCTGTATGCGTGAAAAGCCCGGTTTACGTGAGCTAACGACGCAGTCCCTAAGCTCTTTCTCCTGGCGTAAGATGATCCGCAGTTATAGCTTGGTTCCCAAGCCATAGAAATGCTGTCTGACCAGCGAACTCTGATGCAACTGTCTCAGAAGAATTGGATACAAGTGCAGCACCGGTGGTAAGCGCTGAATCTACGCAGTGATAGTTCGTAATGACTCGTTATACATTCGTTCAAGCTATTCCCGTTGGGTTTCAGCTTTATGCCACGTGTCTCTCTCTCTTTCACCTCAATAACACTTTAGATTTAGAGACACCCTAATATCCACTTTAGATTTTCTCAGGTATCTGTCTGATTCCCAAAGCCTTTGAGGCCTTCTTAGTTGGTGGAAGAAAAATCTACTGCGAAAATCTCAAATTGTAGGCACGCTAGCGACAGCTTTTCAGCCAGGATGACTGTCCGAGTTAACTCTCTCAAACAATTTTATTCATTTTCTTGTCAATATAGAGTTAAATATATATTAAACAAAAAAAAAATAAAAACAAATATACAGACACTTTCGAATAAAAGGAGTTGTGCTCCAAGGAAGGCTTATAGTGATTTCAAGCAAAGATTCCCATCTCTTACGGAAGGTTCCCGTAGCGAACTTCTATAAGATGGTAAGATATGTTACGTTTATATCGCTCTGGCGTGGCGCTTGATCTGAAAACAGTGGCTTTACTTCGCGGTAGGCCGCGACAATAAACCCAAAAAATCCTACCGCGCCAAATTTTCCCGTGATGCAAACTCCCGCTTCCACAAACGAATTGAGCAGTTTGTGTTTTTTCATCGGGTTAAATCGTGCGTATCCACTGCCGCTAACAGGCCCGACTATCATTTTGGTGAACGACTTAGCAATACTCTTCCAGTACAGTTTGTCTACCAACGTCTCTCATAACCTACAAATGACACACAGGTAACGCGGACAGTATCCCTCTGAGAGATGCATGATGTGCGCTCTTGGCCGACTGCTCCAGGCCATGGGCAAAAAAGCTTGCGTAGTCCATGGTCTGAGAAAGAAGTTGCAGCTGAAGGCATGGTCGGTTGGTGAAGTTGCCGCACATATAGTGGATGCCATGAAAGAAAGAGGTTCTGGCTAATATGCGGTGGGTTTGTCTGGGGAACAGGGAATGCCGAGTGGACCCCGAATAATTAACGGCGCGCTCTCAAGAGACGTGAGGGGATAATCGCAAGTGGACAGCGTGGAGTCCGAGTTTACTCTAGCCATGACCACGCTTTCCTGGCCACCCACTGCGCGCAAACATACGGTGGGAATATTCACAAATGGGGCAACAGTCGTAAGACTCCCCTCTTTTGCCCCTTGCACAAGAACGAGACAGCACGTTGGCAGTAATAGTCAGTACGGTAGTGGCTACAGAACTGACCAATGGCCGACGCGGCTACCGGAACAAATCTAAATTGGCAAAGAACCGAGGGCCGATAACCAACAGCTCGGTGAGATGATTAGCGGGCATATACAGGACTTCTCTTTACTTTGAGTGCTTGTACCTAAGGCAAAATATTGGTTCCGTTGTGGGAGTGTTTATCAAAAGCAGAAAAATGCAAATGAATTGCTCCTGGGAAGCAAATGATTAAAACAAGTGACATAAGTTTCACACCGTGTACTGCCTCCAGGAACTGCTTCAGACGGCTGGGTCCCTGCACAAAAAGAAATACGGCTCTCTAAACAGAAAACACAATTGAATTCGAGAGATCTTAGATCATCAAGTTATCAAAAGTATACTTGAAGGCACATATATTAATTTGGCCCGTCTGGACCAGCGAACTGGGTCTTCTATCCATTTCGTCAAACGTTTGCTATTAGATTAACGTTTTTTAAGGAAAAATCTTGTTTTAAAAAATATTTTTAGAAGATCGGAACAACCCGTCACATTAGTTAAATGTTTGTTCCCAAAGTGAGTTTATTCAGCGTTAACTTATATCCAGTAGCCTCTGAGAAAGTTTAACTTCCTAAGAAATTAATGCTTTACAATACCTTGCACGTGCTTCCTGAACAAATGTATTCATTCATTTAAAAGCGTGCGCTCTTTGTGTTGTAAATGGCAGAGGCACACGAAAGGTAGTACCCTTGGTACCTTTCTTGCCCAAATATCGTTGGTTTACAAGATTAATTAGAAGATCACAGTTTCAGAATGTAGCCGTTAAGCGCCTAAGTTTGACATTAAGCGAGGTTGTTGAAATACTTGCAAACTGATATGCCGCAACTGGCTTCGAATATCCATTGAACAATTTCTAAATTTCAGTTCAAGTTGTGTACGCTTTTTACCTAATTTATATTGTGTACTTTAATTAGCTTAAGAACCTTATCGGTCTACAGGTTCAACTTATATCGCCTGATTTCGACACAGCCTGAGGCTTCATGACCGTGGGAAACCTTCGTATATTTCTGTACCCATATATGTGAGTTATAGCAGGTACGTGAGACACAATGAAACTAACAAACCTACATGCGATTCACGGATCTTGTTGTAAGTAGATATATATTTATCGAAGAAGCCCAACGTCTCGTGTTAGAAAAACAGAATCTAGGCAACTATAGGCCGTGGTTCACGACCAGTATGCAAGTTAGTTCCGACATGAGAGGTGTAGCTAAGTGGAAACACTGATGCGACTAGTAGTTTGTGTCTTGAGCTCTGTCGTCGATCTCACTTTATGGACACATCACCTCGAAAAAGACCGCGTGTTATTGTATCATTTTGCGTGAATTAAGAGCACTTTCTCGTTTAGTTCTCTATCGCCGTACCCCCAGTCATTTTTTTCTTTGGCCCCATTTCTATTCCCTTTAGGGTTTAGGCCTTAAGTCATAAGAAAGCTAGCTGTTCTTAATAAAACCACAGACACTCAAACGATAAAACACCTACGCTCACTAAAGTCAAAGTGAGGAGTAACGCCATCAGGAGAATCTGATGACTTGGTAAACTGATTCGTACTATTTGCCTTAGGGCCTTGTTAGTCCGTATATTATGTGGACAAGCATTTATTGATCGGCCTTTCCTCGTTTCTGGATCGTTTCGAACACAAGTCGAACCTGAGCCGCCGAAATCGTGCTGGCTGAATGCTGAATGATAGGCCAAAATGACATAGATTAGGGAAGAACTCGTTGAAGATGAATGGCTAAGAGTGGGCGGAAAGGATGCGAACGATTCCGTTTGCAACAGATACCACACAAGTGCCACAGATAACATGAGGCAGTCTTGTTAGAGTCGCAGGGAACAAACGCAATTTGCTAGCTTTACTTAAATCTTTAGTACGATATTTATACGTGTATTAGCAGTGGATTGTCATTAACGGTCTCCCCGGCAAAGCACTGCCCGCAAAGACAAAGGGCTGATGACTATCGTGGTTTGTTTTTTCTCGCTATGCCCAATTCTTGACAATGGTGATTGCAAATCGAGAGCGCTAGTATCGCAGCGACAACGAGTGTTGACGCTTCGAACTCAAACGGCACACTTATAACCATTAGAGTAGTCTTGGTATTGCCTCTAGTTGACGGTATCGAAGGGGTTGTTTAGAAAGGATTTTGCTCTATCCCTGCTCGTTTCCCTTTCCCGTCACACGAGTGTAATAGGCGAGAGGCTTGGATCAATGAGAAACCGACTATTCAACATGAAGGGATACCCTTTGTGTGTATTTTTCCACCTTATCGATCTAACTGATCAGCCGAATTTCATAGTAACTAGAAATGTGTATATTCTACAGGCTAAACGTAAGTAAAGGACTACCGAAGGACGCACGCTAGATCTCTAACCAATGAAATGGCTGTCTATAGGGAAATTGGCAGTGGCTCAATCCATGACTTTCACATGGACCAAAGAAGAACGCAGTAAAATATAGCATTCCAAGAAAATATTCAACCAAATTATTTACAAATCGGTCGTGTTATTTGGGATTTGGAAGAAGCTGTGGAGTTAAACGTTAATTGATGGCTGAGATGAAATTATAGAGACAACATTAGCTATTACTGGTAACCAAACATGAGCCAGCCGATTCAGGTGACTAAGGCCTTGCGTCCATTACCAGTCGAGGTATGACGTCGTTTAAAAAAATTTCGTACGATATAAATTAGGTCAAGTCATTCTGAAGATCGCGAAACCGTTTCCTTTCTATCAGTATCCGCCATTCATTAGGAGTGCGGAAGCGCCGAACGCGAGGACAACCGTCCGTGCGGCAAATCCTGGTCTCGTTCTACCATCAGCTGTGCTTTTCGTCCTTCGACATCATCAATAGGGAGTGCCCAAGGCATAGCTATAGCTCTATACAATATCTACAGCTCGTTTTGGACATGGCTCGATTAACGGAAAACTTCCCAATTGAGGCAGCATCCAAAAGCCAGTAGATACCTCTACTGCCACCACGTAACGAATGTGAGACGGAAAGATATCTTAGTGTGGATGAATGGCACGCACGATCAAGTGAATAACTTTTAATAAATAATGCTGGCACCGCGACATAGAAAACGAGATTCAGGGATCTCGAAAATAAATCTTCGTCCACGCGCACCCCTAACAACCGCACAAAAACGCCGTGTTGTAAACGATACCTGCGATAGAAGCACGGAGTAACGTCGTGAACGAGATGAGCACTGCGACGTAATGTACTAGCACCACGTCATGTTGGGTTATCTTCAGTTGAGCGCCGTCGCTAGCAGCCGACTTCATTGGAATCAGCCCAACTAAAGTCAATAAGAAAAGGTTCTTCTGACACAGCATACGAATTGGCGAGTAGCTTTTAGGAGTAGTAAAAACATGTAATCTGTTTTTGCTGTTTCAAAAATCACCGGCAGGTCATAGCTAAGACAGCCGACAACAGGAAGAGCACAGGCAAAAACAAGATTCGTAATGGTAACACACTAAAAGAGCATGCCGACTTTTTTGCCAAGGCCAACTCTATCCATGTACGAAAGCAGCAATTACAAGGGAATAAAAGGGTTTGGCTATTTTGAGAAAGGAGTTGCAAGATTTGTCGTCTTTGAAACAAGACGACCTTCATCTGCGCCCTAAGTAGAGCTTCGATTTATAACCGTCTTCAAGTTGTCAGTTCTGGGAGTACTTAACTGGCTTAAGTGTTCAAATAGTGCCCATGCCGCTATAACGATGCGTCACATCGGTGGAACTTGTGCAGACGCCATCATATTTTTTTTATGGGTTAAACAGCCTCCGTCATGATGCAGTGGTCACGTAATGCTTGACGGTTTAGGTAGCACATGTAAGACACGGGAAATATTTCGTAGTATGTATTGAATTTACACAGTTACTCTTCGACCATTCTGAGCTACAAACAATTAAAAGAAGAAATACCTTCATCGACATAACCGCTTCCCATTATCCTCTATTATGGTTCTGGTTCCAGTTGATCACAGTCACGTTTTGCGTCTGCTTTTTGCAGATAATATATTATTGTGAATTGATTGATGTGCTTGAATGTCACACACACTCGGAATGCGCAGGGGGCACCGGACTAGGGGGAGCTAAAATGCTAGACCCATTTCAAAGTTTAGTAAGTGGATATGGCAACGGGTTCTGTCCCCGGTGCCCATACAGCAACTGCCCATAATTGTAGGATTTTTTATCTATTAGTTTTAATTTTTTCGACTTTTCGTAGAACGACGTTGTTGTCACGAATACCCGTTCTTCTTCATTTTGCGACTATTCACGGTTCGCTTGCCTTTAGCTGCTCCGGGGACTGCCGTACGAAGTGCCAGGATAGTAGACTTGAATATAGAACTTGTCAAAAACGGATAAGATATAGTTGAAAGAGTACGCTTTTGTTCTGAGCTGGGAAATTATGTTCAACTTCTGATCGCACTCTCGCCGAGGTGGCCATCACAGCAGCCGGGTCTCTATTACTACTATTAGCTGGGTTTTGCGTAAGTTGCGTGTTCGCACTAGCGTATCTGCAAAAATGGTTTTAATTCGGACACATTTATCAAACCCTGATTATAAGCATTTAATATTTACTTCTTAGACACGATACACCAATCGCTTACGATATACAAATCAAAATTGTTTTAAATTAAATCTATTTCTTTCGGATCTTTTTTGGCTAGTCTTCATTTAGGCGAAAACACGATGTGCATGAGACGGTTGAAACGTCCCAGCAAAAACATACTTCTATATTATTTCAATACTTTTTTTTATGAAATGATACATTTAAGTTTGTTCATCTATTTTAGTCGTCGTTTCAGACAATGCAGAGATAGTTCTGAACCATTCTTCTATAGGAAGACACGATATTTGACACAAGATAAGCAGTAGCATCATTTTAGGCCACATCAAAGAACCCACTGAATCCTTCCGAAAAAATTCGTCACTGGGAAATCAACTTGATACTTTTAGTAGTAGTAGTATGTCTCGGAATGGCTGGGTAAATTTCACAAGAAAAAAAATTTTAGAGAGATAATTCTTGTATATAATATGGGACACATGTCCTACAGCGAAACTCTGTCCTTATGACCGGAGACTTCCTTTCCTGTCATAGCAATTAGTTGGCATCGAGGAATTAATTCGCAATGTCTCTGCTAAGCTGGACAGAAAGCGATCCCTGAAGAGATGATGGAGGAAGAAAGTCAAGACTCAGATCAGAAACTCGTACGCGAATAGTGGCCGCGTGTTCTTTATGAGATTATATAGATGCGTCGATCTGGCAAAAGGAAAGCAAGCATGATCAAGACGGCAGCCATTTCGGATAGTGGTCTCTACGAGTTCCGAGACGACAGGAGCTGTGTGGATTGCTTCGACGGGTCGGCAGCAATAAAAGAGAGGGCATTGTGAGAACGGTAAGGAAAATTAGGGCTCCCACGTCGTTCAGGGATGGCACAGTCTTGAGGGGTAAACTGACTACGAACAAGAGGGAAAAGAAGAGAGATGATAGTGCTGGTTATACGGACAAAGAATCCGCGATTTGCGGCGTTGAAATAAATTTTGCCATTTTCCGTGTCATTTGTTAGCAGAAACGTAGCCACTGCTAGCAGACGAAACGGGGGCTACGGAAGCACGGATGGCCCTTTAGTTTGGACGGGACGGAATAATATTGGCACATGAATAGATCCTCTGACTGAGATTTCAATATTTGCTCCACTAAAGCGATTTGCTTTCTAAGCCCAATTCCTTCTTCCCATCGTTGATTCGCGTACATGGGCCCTCGAGTCCTTTGCGCTTTGCGAGCGGAAAAAATAGTAGAAGATGACGACGATATAAAGGCGCTCAATAAGTTAAGGTCGGATGAAAAGGTTATCTTTTTGTTTCGGCTTACAGACAATGCTGTTTTGACAAGAAAAATTTGATTGTGAAAAAAGCAATGGAGGCTCATGATAAACGTAACAGTCCAGCAGATTAGAACTGACTGTTTTAAAATGAGCGCCAAATACAGGAATGCAATGTCGCTTTTGAACGGTCTGAGACGAACACAAAGATCTAATTCATTACACTTTTAATATGATAGCGCGCGGACGCACCCAACAGTCATATATATATATATATATATATATATATGACTGTTGAGTGTGTGACTGTTAATTAATTGAGAAGTGAGCAAAAGTTATGAAACGATTTATACGATACTACGAGGGACTTGAAAGCCGTTTTACCTGTAGGGACACGATGGCCAATTCGTTCACCGCTAAAAAATTGGCTTATCAATAGGAAGTAGCTTCCGCCCTCGACAATACGCAGGTAACGCAGTTGAAGGAAATTAAGTATATGCTGCTATTTATTCCATGTCCGTATCCGATTTGATAATCTACGTCCTATTCGAGCATAAGATAAAAAAATTGTTAACCAACGGTCAGTAAGAGCTGCACAAAATCGAGACAAACACATAGGCCCATTGTAATTGTCAAATAGAGGAAACAGTGATTATGAGTCCGTATCTCTCCATTTGTGTGGGTACTTTTTGGTAAAAACTGTGGAGCGGAGAGACAGTAAATGAAGCTTGAGGGATTCGCTTTCGCGGATGCAATGGAAGAAGATGCAAGAGGCACATAGATGCAATAAATCGCAATGCTCAAGCATCGATAATGGTAGTGTAACGTCTTGGAACCAATCCCTAATCTCCCCCTGTCCCCCGCGGTTTACCCCCCTGTCCTCTAATGGTGCGCATAAGACCACCTCAAAGAGGATACACAATAGTGCTTACTGCTTCGCAGTAGACGACATAGTTGACTGCCAGTAATAAAGTCATCTGACAGAGGCGAATGACTTAGAAACGACGGTAAATATGTCTAATAAAGAGTCCCCATTTTTGCTGCCGGAACCGCCGCGTCGCTCATTGTGACTCGCATATAAGATACGTCTTATAATATCATAACGAGACAAATAAATATCAAAACAAATGATCATTTACGATTAACGAGCTAGATTAACGAGTAAGAAGGGGGAACATAAAGGAGACGGTGACGTTTGCTAGCTTTGATCCAGCAGGGGAATCACGGGCTTCTTACGAAGTGAAGTAGGTTAGACATTTTTGCAAGCAAAAGACTTTCGATTTTGTACGATAAAGGGAAAAATAAAAAATAGAATATTGGACCCAATGTATTCAGTCGTGTGTGTTAAATACGTAGAATTTTCATCATGCCTTTGAGAAATTCATCCTTTAATTTTTGGTGTTCTAATTTAAGATTTGCATTCTACTCGGTACCGTTCATTACAGATCACAACAGCTAATCTAAATACAGCTTTTGTGCTCGCGCCGTTGTCGTATGTACTGCATGTAAATCGTAGTGCACAATTCAGGAAAGGTTCGTACTCCTCAAATATCCCAGAGCTGCAACGCGTATATTCATAATGTATTCGCCTGAAGCATCGGCCTATGGCCTTTGACTAAGATTGGAGCCGTTTACTCTCTCGGCTCTGTCATACGGGACCTCCACAAAGTTTTTGCTATGTGAGGCCTAATCGATGTAGAACAATACGTCCCATTACGTCAACAAGAACCTTTGCCTCCCATTAGGACTGATAGTCGAAGTAACCAATTAGCGACCGTCTGTAACAAGAACACACTTGCATGTGTGAATAAGTGCTGAAACGCTTTATGAGATGCTTCAACGATGATCGACAGCCATGGCTGACCGTCGATAGGCATTTGCCGTTGAAGTTCCCAACGTGTATAGTATTAGAGTCAAGCAGACAGACCGCAGCCTATATTGCAATATTCCTTTTACGGTAGTCGGAAACGGCCACAGGTTTTTTTCACTAGAACCGTACTAAGATGCATTAAGGTTCCGCTACATGCTCTATAAAAATAGTTGCTTAATAATTACAATAGTTGTTGCAATACAATATTCAGAAAACATCAACTTATCAAGCAAGCCTTCTTGAAGCTCTAGAAATTAAAATTAAGGTAACAATAAGTCGCGAACTAATACCCTAGTACGATTGTTATTAAGACGTATGTAATAAAAGATAGTTAAAAACACCCTACGTGATAAAATATGGACGGACGGGGGGAAGTTACCTCGGATTGCAGTAAGACATAAGCCTACAGCACGTACAAGCGAATAGACGTGGAACGAAAATTCTATGACGCATACTCATTCGGTAAGTTGTGTTTTCACAGTTGATAAGTTACGGTGGCGTATATTGTTGTTATTGTGTCTTCGATATATCTTTAGCTCACTGCAATATGGGAGATCCACGTATGGCCAGCGCGATTTAATTACAAATCGTACACATTTGAGAGATAATTCTAGTAGTAGCGATGAATAAAACCCAACGATTTTTAATTGCGACTGATTAAGCTATACATAACCTGAGGTCTACCCACTTTGTAGTCTGTCAACCACGCACACGTTTACATATTGTGATAATTATGCGACTTTTTTTTTGCTTTCCAATTCCTTTTCTTATAGCATTCGAAAATATCGAGTCTTCTGAGTATCTTCTTGACCTTTTCAAATAGAAAAAAATGGATTAACATTTTTTTTAACACGCTCTATTTGATTTGCTCAGACTTTTTTGGTACAGGTGACTCCCTCTAGCGGACATTTTACGCCCGCCCACAATACAGGCGCAACCTTGCGGGTCAGTCGATAGATGGCGCTACATACATTTTCCGACTTGTTGCAAGCAATTATTCCACGTTAGGAAGTACACGGCTAATCCCTCAGGTCATCCCAGCTGAGTATGGCAAATCCTTGTCGGAATTGCAACAAAAAGTACATGGTTCTGTACCCTTTCTTAAGGTGAGACAGCGCATCAAAAAAGGAGAAATAACACTAGGCTGGGACGGCAGAATTGTTCAAGTTTGATATTTTGCACGGAGCGCCTACGACAATCAGGAAGACCCCAAAAGCAAAGCCTGTCTACTATACCTTAGTAGATTTGATAGCACCTGGGGCATTTCTGCTTGCTACCCTCTCCACAGAGCCAAAGCCTAACGCGCAGACTTTCCCGCCAACTGTAAATTCTCGAGCGAATGCCTCGCTTGGGTAGCAGTTGCCAAACAGTGACCTCGACGGCATGTACGTTAGCGCGACACAGGAGAGTATTATGCTTGTGGGCGGCGGAACAGCAGCCCTCATAAAAGGAGCAAACTCCACAGGTGGTTTTAGCGAATGGTCGGCAAGATAAAATCATGAGACTGTAGAAAGGAGTAAAGAAAAATCGCTTGAGTGAAAAATTCTAGCTGTACAGTTGCAATGAAAGCGTTAACTCATATCGTCGATTTTTTTTTTTCTGTAGAAAGCAAACATTCTACGTGATCGGAATAGACGTATTCGGGCGTTGTTTTACGTGAGCTCTGTGATTGTGAAAAATGTGCCTCGACTCGATTTACGCCATAAAGCTGAACAAAATGAGCATAAAAAGGTTACAGTTGACAGTGACGAGTAGACGAGTTCGCGCAATGACAAGCTTTGCGATCTCAAAGATCGGTTTGGATGCGTATATTTCGCAGATTAAGCGCGATTTCAGCTAAAATCGCAGTATTTCATTTACGTAGATTGTAACACCTATCGAAATTTGAAGTGAGTATGTAGTATAATGTGGAAATTCAATGATGGCCTTATAGCGCTTTTAGCTCGTACTTTAAGTGACACATTGCCTGTTTGTATATAGGGCAGATAAAGATATATGGGGGTGACCATCACCTTACACGATCAAGTGATGAAGTTACATAAAGGGCAACAATTTTCTAACTAATATGTTCTCTGGCAAACGACTTTTCTACACGTGTATTGTATACGATATTTAAAATTTACGAAAACGCCACTCTCAACAGAGAAGTAGTGGTTTCTCACAAAAAACCAAGTTGTAACTTGGCCAGTGCTAAAATTTTTGTAAAATTATATAGTTTTCATATTTTTGGAAAACGTGCCACAGAAAACAAGGGAACTGCCACAAAGGAAATATATTTTTTTGTTTCCCGAGTCCTAGAAGCCCCTGAACAGATTTTGATAAAAAAAAAAAATCAACATTTGATCGCTGAGTTACGGAGACCGACAATTACAGTAAATCAATCACATATAGCTGATTGTTCCGCCTTTACTCAGCTTAATTTTCCAATAACAGGAAATATCCGACTGAACGAAGCAACCTGAAAGTGCAAAAAATTATTTGTAAACAATTGACAATACGATAAATTGTATTTGAAGACGTACGCAAATACACGGAAGCTACCATTTTTCTTAAAGCTGTTTCTGTCGAGAACTACTATAAATATAGAAAGCTTAGAACGATTAGCTCTTCAGTAGTTTTCGGAAATATTGGCGGATCTTTAAAAACCAACAAAGTTCTGTCGAATCGCACAGACTGACAGTCTGAATTGATGTTTCACTTAACCGTAGTACCGTCTATAATATTTCGTCCAATGTTCGCTCAGGTGCTTAAAAGGTTGGCATGTTTACAAATACGCGCATTGGATTCCTTCACATAAAATTATATTACGGCCGTACTAAATCTTGGAAAGTTTTGCATAGTACAAGATAAGAGTACGGCTAAATTAAATAGACGCATAGTTAGTCTTAGATGGTTTTATCAGGCTTGGCTTTTGCTGGAAGATGCCAGCGTTGCGCACTGAACGCTTAGTAACACACATTATATAATAACGATAGTTTGAAGCTTTGTATATGACCGTATATAAATTGACGTTACCGAAGCAGATCTTTTTTCCAACATTGATTTTTCTAGGCAATTATAAAAAGGTCTAAGGACCTTTTTTTCCTTTACATAACGAACCGATGCCACACAGTTATAAATTAGGTATTCCTGAACACACTTTGACTCTAGAGGGTCATGGTGGTTCAAAGAGTTCTTATGGATGATAATCGAAGGTCCCTTGTGTGCGTTGAAGTGTGCAATGCCTTAATTATTCAATAGTCAACAGAATTATTGAGAATGGCTGAAAAATTAATTGGACGTCTTTCGATTGTTAAGTGCTTCTTACAGAAGATTGTTTTTACATGGCCAAGGCATAAAATATAAGCGGCTTATTGATACTATTTGTTTTTTCGATAAAGGTAGCTTTTTTTTGGGATCAGCAGCGGTACGTTCGTTTTACAAACTATAAGTCACTATTAATTAAAGGTCCTACATCGATCGTAACGTAAATGAACTAACGTATGACGCCAGATATATAGCTCTGATTGGCATCATAAACTTACTAGGGTTAATAGCAGCACCTATTACGTTTGGCGGACTCGTACAGGGATATGAGTCAAATATATTCAACATGGACATAGAAAAGGAAACATGCTTAGAACTTTTTAATCCTCTTACCTACTATTTATAGCGTTTCATGATCATGTTTTAATCAAGCGGTTAATGATTGGCAGAACCAAACGGCGGAATAATATCGAATCAATTCTAGCAATAAGGCTACAATGTATGGGTAAATCAACCGATCGATATGTAGGAGAAATGCTATTTTCGCCATTACAAATCAATGGACCGCGGGTGGGGAAAGGGGTGCAGGGTCGTTGTATACCGAAAGGGTTGCTGCATATCGTAATCGTGCTGTACACAAACCGTCTCAAGACATTTAGTGCCGCATTTGACTATTTAGCTATAGCTCGTTAATCGGACAAAGCTTCTCTAACCGAGCACTGACTCTCAGCAACTTTCCGGGGATTTTTAGACGGCCTCTTGATGTGTGGGGAAGTAGTGGGACGAGTGAGGGGCCTTTGTGAGTACCGAGGGGGTGCTGAGAGCGCGGGTGTATAAATACGAAAATCCAAGGAGGACTGTTGCTCGTAGAATCTGCCTTGATGGGACTTCATTAGAGCTAGAGTTAAGTCTAACTTGTGCGCGCTCAGTAGCCAAGAATCCTGTGTAAGTAAGAACGTATACAAATACATACAACAACTTAAGGAACTTTGCTCGCATGAATTCAGGTTCTTGTCGACGAACGGGAATCGAGTTACGTTCAAACTATTTCGAGTCAAAGTAGAAGAAGTTTGCAACCGATATTTTGTGCATAGACAAAAATTTGCGACAGAATTTCGTGTGATTTATACCGGCAAGACAAGGGTCAGAGCTAAAATTCGATAGATATTGACCCGTTTGCAAATGTCATAAGGCTACAAGTTGAAATGGTCTCAGATCATCTAGTAGAGCCGGAAAAAATGGCGCTGATAGAAAGAAAAACTTACGAATACGAAATAATAAGTTAAAATAAATTGACGCCCTCAGTTCTAGAGATGGACAGCCATGGCCAGTATGATTGTTTGCGTGAACTATTGATTGCTATGTTATTGTAGGCTCAATGAAACGTTTATTAGTGCGTTACGTAAAGCCCAGCCACCATGCACTAACGAACAGGTGGGCCTGTATCAAAATGATGATTGCCATCTAACTAAAATGACTACAACTTTAACACTGAATTAAGAATTTAACCCGGGTCGCAACTAACAAACCTTAGGTTACAGAAACCCCGAAAACAACGACAGTCTATTTTGGCGCTTTTTACTGGTTATTTAACAGAGCTATGTGGCTGTTGGATCGGGAACAATGGTAGCCTTTTCGCGTGGAAATCTATATTTAAATTTTTTAGATATGGCGTATTAATATATTATATCCGTTCATGATACCTAGTTGTAAAGTTTTAACTATTTTACTATATATCTATTAGAAGATAAACAATTTTGCGAAAAAAAAAACAAAACAAGGCACGCACTAAATTAAGAAAATGTTGCATAACCCTTCTGGAAACCCTTCTGTCCTGATATACAAAAGGACTTACCTATTCTACTTAGAATGGCGCTGGATAGAATGACAGCGTCGTCGACATTGCTTCTACCTTACCGTCTCATTTTTGCGCCATAATTTGAGGATTTCAGGTCGATATTTTTCTCGAATACATTCAATCGAGAACTGGTGTTGGCCTTCTCTTGAAGCCTCTATCGATATATGAGTAGATTACACTAGCTTGATAGCCTTACTTTAGGTTGTATCAAAAGGCGTGAATAGGAATCTCCTCCACCTCTTCGCAAGTCCATCTACAACCGTGATAGGGCCACTAATTAGTGTACATTCAAGCCACTAATGCATGTCTGGGTAACTCCTAGGTGTGTAGGCACAGATCGCTACTTTGAACCTTGCTGACAATACAGTTGAACATGATCTTTACACGCATGGTGCATATTATACTTCCATACAATGGTCTGCGTTCCCCTATCCGGAGCACCTTTGATCAGGTAAGCATTGCGTAACTTGTGTACGGCGGATCCCGTCGAAGTGACAGTTGGAAAGCTATCGAAGACGTGTGGATTCATTGGCGTAAAATTCGTCGATTCGGGCCAACTTGCTACATTGAATAACTGCTGGTCCTACTCGACCGGTTTAGATCGGCAGAGGTGCAACTTAACGTGATGTAACAGGCACCACTCAATCAAACCGTTGGCTATTGACAGTGGCAGTCGGCCGCATAAAGACCTGTCAATAGGAAGTGGTAGCTCGATAAAGGAAATTACAGTATTAGTAGCGTGATATTTTCACGCAACATAGATGAAAGCGCATCCGATTATCTACCAGAACGGATCGGAGTGATTTGAGGCCGAAAAGGTGAGGCATTCAGACTTCTTGGGATGGGCTTCCGCAAGTTACTCGCCTCTAAAGCACATTGTCTTATGGCTAAAAAAGCTTTCAATCAGTTATATGAAAAGGATAATTCATTCTGGGGGAAGCTCTTACTATAGAGAGCTTAACATGTCATATTATTTAAGCACACACTGATAATACATATCGACCCTTAAGACACGTCTGTTGTGCTCTCTTTTGAATCCAGAAGGTTCGGTAGGTTTAGGATAATTATAGAAGCGTTTTTCGTCTGCCTTAAAGCAGATTTCTATACCCACATCATTGAACATAGCTTTACGCTGTAATCCTTTTGATTCCCAGTTACCGAAACAATTGTAACCTCACGGGGCTGACGACTATCCGAGGCCTAATAAGTCTGCCTTCGAGTGACAAATCCAATCGGAACATCGACAAAAACCCTTATCGAACTTTTATGTGATCTCAAATTTTTAAAGGAAAAAGGAACATGCTTCTAAAAAAGACATTTCGAATTTAGCCGATTTTGAGAAAACGACTGTTGTTGAAGGAAGACGATTTTTCGAAATACTCTTCTTCGATGTTTTCAGTTCGCGCCAAAATGAGCCACGTAGCTTGGTCCTCTGAAGTTCTACTTCAGTTGTCAATGATGATCGCGGGAAAGAGGGCTCGGCAGCACAATTTTACTTTTATCTAAAAACGTAGTAACTTCTAGTAAGATTACTACAATTTGTTTTTCAATGATCGTATCGAATTCGAACCGGATATTAGGCTTATAACCGATAGAATGGAAATTAAGCAAGAATTTTTCTACACTTAAGAAAGTAACTTGAGAAACGGTGAGAGCATCAAATCCTGCAGGTAGCCAGAATTGAATACAAAAATAATCCGTCATATTTCCAGAGTACCGACCTCATTTTTGAGAGGATCGTCATATTCAAGCTATAGAAAAACATTATTTTTAACACGCCTTTTACTCTCGAATAAAGTTAAGATAGGTTTTACAAAAGTTTAAATCTAAACAGTCCGTAATGTACTCGAATAAAGCCTCACTCGCATTTTAATAAATACCGTGAACTCTTCTCATTTGATGTGGGCCTACGCAAATCATTTATCGACTATCTGATGAGACCTCATATTGAAGACTGCGTGGCCTACCTCCGATGATGTTGAAAGTCCAAGGTTAAGTTCTGGCATGACAGTACCCACTCAAGGTCTACCCGCTAGTTGATAATTTTGGTGGCTATTTGTTGTTACTTCGGCGCATTGAGGTAAGGCACCTCGAGTGCGCCTATACACACGATGATTGATACGATTGAGGCAATCCCCTTTACAAATACGTGTGTGCTTAATGAAGACGTCGCTACGTTAGCCAGAACGCAAACACCGCCAAATTGTTCTACCATTCGTTGACCTTGACTTCTCTAATTTGCAGCAGGAAGTCTCAAAAGAGCAAGTTAGTTTCTCGTTTAGGCGTTGTTAAACACTGATGGCAGTATCGCTTTCTGCCATGTCTAATGCAATCAACTAAGCAGGAATAGAACCATGTCTATCACAGGTATCTACCCTTCATTCCTCAGCACATGTGAGACACGGCACTCATCGATAGTTTTCAATTACAATTTACTATATCTGTTTTCTATCGATTCAGTGTTATTGTCTATCTTATGGCGGCCAATGACGTCTCTGCCCCGAACTAGAGCTACCTCTCAGGTCGGATAGGTTCGGCCCAAGCCAGCATCATGGGCAAATTTTGAATCTGCCGCCGTTACCTAACAACGGAAAGTTCCTGTCAATAAAGCACTTTAAAGATTTTTCGACCTAATGAATGCATACCTGTCATGCTCTAGGGGAGCACAAAAGTGCTAACGTTACCTCGTGACTATCAACTTCAAAAGTTTATTTAATTACTTTTGACCTTACTAAAGCTTTCAACCTTCGCCATCTGCTAAGGTACTTACTCACGCGACGTCGCCTTCCCATGCCGCAGCCTCTTTCATGTCTCAATTGCCTTCATGAGGTCATCGTCAACGGCTTCTCGAGGATGAGAGCATCTTAGCTGGTTATTAAAACTGTACACGTATTTATCGAGACGTCGTGGGGACCATCCCTTAGCAGATACTTGGCCATGCGACACCTCGCGCGCTGTCACTTCGGTGCCGAAGCCAGTTGTGAGTGCACCATCGTGTTCCACCTTTAATAAGCTTCATCTTCATAAAAGACAAGGTGTTTTCTGCTGTGTGTTCTGAACAATTAAACTTTGTGATTGCGTGATGTAGCAGCTCACTCGCATCGACGTGAGCTGGTTTCACCGTCCACTGTGGCTGGCTAATGCAATGTATTATTGTTCGTACAAGATGGCCATGGGTGTAGCGTCCCGTTGGTGATGATATTACGTTCGACGTATGCTTGTGTCTGTGGGTGAAAGAAATCTGAGAAAATGATCAAATACCGTACAGCGGATAATCGCCAGCCTCGGACAGGAGGTAATAAATAGAGCCAGTATAAGAATCTGCGTACGAAAGTTGAACCGTGATGTTGAAGACGACAAGATGGCGATGCCTTGCAAATGATATTGTTTGACCGCAATCAATTGTCGCGGTACGAGAGGTATCTGCTGATTTGTCTAGTAGCATTGCCTATTTTGCATCCACGCGCGTCTGTTTGACATTAGTGGATGTCCGGCCCATTCTAAAGATGTCTTCACCAATAAATTTATAAATAGAGATAGGAAATATGTGCACATCGACTTCCCAATTAACATTGTGATTTGTCTTTGTTAGGACGTGACAGTCTGGCTTCTTCCGATAAATAGGTACATGCACGAATTACTGTGGCACGCAACCTGCTAGATTCAAGCACCAACCCCTCAGGCAGGTAAAAGCCAACCAGTGCTTATATCAATTCTGAATCGGACTATCTATTAGTTGTCTGATAGTGGCTTTCGTGTAAAGTATTCACCTATGAAAATTAAAGACTTGTAATAGTCTAGATTGGGAACCCGATGCAGGTGGAAATAATGCTTATGGCGCGTATTGAAGGTAAAACCTGGAACACGTTGAAAAGATTTTTAACTTGAATCGAAATGAACAGTATGAAATTTCATTATACTGCTAGACCTCTTAGGAACATCCGCAATAGAAATCTTGGCACGTATTACATCTGCGAACGGAGTTGTATTGTCCAACAAACCATTGCCGAATCGCGTACAACTTTACATACAATAAAAACAGCCAATAAAAATGGCAAAGAGATTAGATATACAATATCTTCCTCGGCTTTATCAGATTCGTCCTAAGCAGTATCTGTTAATTGAGGAGACTTCAGGAAAGTCTAAAAGCTCTGACGCGGCTAAAACTTGCACTTTAAGTTAACTGAGAAAAAATCGAACCTTATCAGTTGACTCGAGGCCAGTCGAAAGCGCGTCTGGTGTCTTTTCTATTCAATTTTCGGAACCCTAAAGTTCCCGCAGGAGCGTACGATCGACATAGACGAGGCATGGTTCATTCAGTCTCTTCCGCTAGCTGAAGAGGGAACAGTCGGGAGAATGGCATCGCCCTGGAAGACGAACGAACTCGGTGGCCATGTCGAGCAAGCTTGTGCGTAAGGTGATGCTAGCGCTTGCAATGGACATCTATGTTACCATGAAGTGTTTGCCGAAAATGGAGCAATGAATGCAGCTCGCTATTTCGAGTTCCTAAAAAGGTTTATGGACCGTTGGCACAACGATTACCCGTCGCAAGAAAGGGCAAAATGTACGGAGTTAGCTATTTACAACAGATGGATTTACCTACTGTGGGACTATGGAAAACTAGATGGCGCTCGATTACATATAAAAACGTTTCAGCTTGGTGAACGTGTTACTGCACGAAGACTAGAAGAGAAAATAAGGATTAAACTGTTTCTTCGTAGCTGGCTGGTATTATCGGAACGGCATGTAAACGGATGAGGCCGGTAGAGCTACGGGTTAAATTAGAAGATGGCCACGTTTAACTAATAACAATTACTTCAATAATAATTTCTCGACGGTTTGACCGAGACGGGCTGTTTACGGTGCTGCGGCATAATGAATAGTGCAACAAGCGGTGCTGGCTAAAATTCAATAGTACCATAGACATTGAGCCTGAAGACTAGACCAGAAGAAGAACTTTTACTCTAGCCAATGTGCCGCAAAGTAGCCTACTTAACGTAAAATGGTTTAGGTTCGAAACTTGGCCTAAATGTACGGTTCGTTTCGTAGTGGAAGAAGCCAGCCATTCGAAGTATTTTAATACCAAACTAGCACCTAGACATAGAAATCGAAACATTTATACTTTCATGTATCGTACGATAGGCTTCTATGAATCACTGAGCATACGTATTTGCGTATAGTGTGATTTTCTGTGCCCAACTCTTAGATAAGTGGCGTCAACTTAAGATTTAGAGTACGTGAATAAGCGTTGCTTGACGGTGCGCTAAGTACATCTAATTTAGATGGCTACGTAAACTGACAGACAGACTATCGGAAAGGAAGTTGAAAGCTAGATGCGGTCAGAATCACAGATGCTGTGCACATATACTACCATACCTCAGAAAAATATGCTTGTGTAGAAAATTGCGCTTGAAATAGTGTCGCCTACTACCCACCTAGCGCATACGCGAAAACACCTATTATACCTCCCTCCAATAGCAGAGTATAAAAATTTTACTTTGAGCTGGATTTAGCTCAGTTTTAGACGCAGACAACTTGGTCTCCAAAATCGAACCAAACTTTTGCAAAAATCGTCAGCGTTCGCGGTACACATTTGGCATGTACACATTAGCCGCTAGATAAAGTTGTCCACAGATAGGTATATTGCACACATTGTACAATACATATAAGACGGACACGTTCATGTCAAAGGTCCAAAGATCGCGTACCAGAGAACAAAGGACCACGTGCACAGGACCTACACTCCTTCTGAGTCACAATAAATAATCGTTCATTAATAGGCTCCAGAGATAGCATAGAACATTTCTCCCTCCAACTTAGTAAAATATTCAAGTGGAATACATATCGGTCTCAACTGGCTATTTTAAGATCCAAGGTAACGATAAAAAAATCGCAGAATACCATATCAGCAATCGTGCCTGATTATGCATTTCAAATTTGATTTCATCAGTGCCTTAGTTAAGCATGGCTTCAGATGGCTGATCGCTATGAATGTGAAGAGTCTGCACTCCGTTTCGGCCATTAATCACACCATGAAGTGTTTAATGATGGGAATAGACATTATTAAGGCACCAGCTCGCCGAGAATGTTCGATCTGGTTGGTGTGTGATTTCCACTTCGGGTCTCCGTTGTCGATACCGCGGTTCAGTCTGTTAATGGGGCAAACGCTCACGTGTCTGTCCATCTTCCCCTACGTTTTATCATCTTCATATACGAAACATAGCGCTAAAACGTTATGCACACAGCTTCACGCCCGCTGCAGGTAAAATTTAGACATACTAAAAATAGCATGTAGTAATACAGGCAATTCGCTGAAGTATACCGTGCATACCTGCCAGGTTCCGGAGCTTCAGTTTCGCTACTAAATGCAAGCTGACTACTCACTTTTTATCAGAAAATAAGCTCATCAAACAAACTGATTATTATTGATTAGTCCTTATAGTTTAACGTACAGACGTTAGAAATAAGAACCATCCGTGCTCAGTGCAGGTTCAAAAGACGAAATAATGTGTTGAAGTTCGAAAAGGGACTGCAATATATAGCTCTCTTTGACCGACGCTGGGTAAACAGTGACTCGTTGAATCTGCTTTATTATTGATTGACAATACATATATAGTATCCACTACCTCGGCGAGATGGCTCATTAACTTTTCTGGATGGACCTGAAGGCACGAGGCGTAGTTCTATGGCCAAAGCGAAAACCAATTCTATAGCTGTTAGTATACATAAAATATGGGGCGGGCGACCTGAATATGGCCTCGCAACCCACGTTGGTTAAAAACCCGTCAAATACGACGAGACCCTAATACGAAGATAGTATATAGTTTGTTATAATAATATTTTATTATATAAATAATTTTGTTGCTATAAGCGATGCTTATAGACATTCATTAGGCGCAGGTACGTTTGTAACGTTTGCTTTTGTTGCTACAAGGGTGCTACTTTTCCATAATAGTGACAACAATATTATCTAGATATATAGTTGATATTTACATTGGGTCACCCATTTAAGTATATTTTAACCCCGATGTGAACACAGAATTGGCCGTAGTTGAGATGATTACGTAACGGAGTTATATGTCCTTAAATCATACTAGAGCAAAGGCAAATAGAGGTACTCAGGTTATGCCTTGCTTTGCAATTACAAGATACAAGGCTTAAGCCTCGTGAGCTCTGATAGACAATATTCACGGTAGTAAATAAGCTATTCTCTGTGATTTTAGTCTTTAGCGATCAAAAATCCCATTTGGATGCATATACTACAAATTTGATGTACGCCGTCATGCAAGTACCCTAAAAAAATGTTCAAAATATAGAGTTGTCTCTCTAAAGACGAAGATTGAAGACAATCAAGCAATTTAAATAACCTCACCTATCATGGTAACCGTACAAATTGCTCTAGTGTCCTTATCTAAAAACTAACACTTTATTTGTTCCGGTTTATTTGTATACTAATAATAGCTGAAAAAAATTCTACACCCATATAAATCGTAATGTTTCTTCATATGAATTGTTGGCAGTAAACCAGCAATGTCAGATAAGGTAAATAATTTAGCCTCACTGATCATCATGCTTGGCTTCGCCAGCTTAGTTTTAGTCTGATCATACGTTACTTCACTGTATCATGCGGTGTCTCCTGAATGTACGTAGCTACTCTCCCTCATTTATGTTGCTGCTACTAAGCGTAATTCCACAATGGGATCTGAAAAGGCTCAGTTAATATTTTGTCCTTTGGTCCTCGACGGGTAGTATCAACGCGTTCGATGAAACTGCCTGCGTCAGAAGGACGACTGAACATCCATGGCCTGTCTGAACTATGGCTTTACAAAAAGCCTGCGACGTGGGTAAGTGGCATGACTTTCAAATCACAGAGCGTTGGCTCATAATGTCGAGTCGCTGGACTAAGCTAACTCCGACTGGGTGCGCCAACAAAAAGAGTGAGAAAAAGAAGAAAAGGTGACTGGAAAAAATAAACAGCTTTCGTGGCTGTGTGCGTTTCTATGTCAAATTTTTGCGTCTGTTCTAGTGCGGAAGGGCGGAAATGACCTCCGTTAATTACCTGGGCCTACTCTTACAATGTGTGTTATATTAAATGACGGCCTGTGAAATATCATTTGTCCAAACTTCCGATTGCTGCCCAGAAGAAGATACACAGCGTTAAAGCTTTATATGCCCAATTGGTCGATAGATAAACCGTGCTATCGATGAATCTGTGCAATTATGCTTCGTTAGATCTTTGATGCACGCGACGATTTTTCGAGAGAAAGAAGAATGCATCCTGCGCTTCCTGTCATAGACTTCCTCTGAGTACAGAACGGCTGTTATTTTTTCTGCGACCCTCCTAACCTCTCGCTGGTTTTGGCTCCTATGCTTGCCGCACCTAAATAATTACTAGAAAGTCAAATCTAACGCTAAAAGAGCAAACGTCCCGGCAAATCCTGGCTGGCTTTGATCTGTTAATGTTATAGACAATCCTCGAGTGTCTGTAGCAGATTAGACTGGACGACCTCAGCCACAGATACATTGAATGGTTACAGAGCTTCATTTAATGACGTCACTAGAGCGCGACTATTTTGCCGATAAACTAATATGGCCTACAGTGTCTCTGTCCAGAGAAGAATTTCGATCGAGTAAAAAGTTCCTCAAAAAGCACAAATTCGATAAACAGCTAGGTGGGTCACTGAGACAAGACGTCCTTAGCTACTTAATGAGACATTACGTTACGAAAACTTAGCTATACCTTATGATATATTCTATCTAAACTATCTAGAAAATTCATATACGATGTATAGATGTATGTTATTATAGTTTTCGTATACTTTCGATTATTCTTAAACTGGATTTTTGTTTTTTTTTCCCTAATCATATATTTAATGTTATTAAAACGATGCACACAATGAATACTCTACACAAATGCGTTTATTTGTATTACGAGAACGAACTTTGGATTCGTACTATATGATCTTCCGCTTGGCCGTTGCAGTGCCAAGCCCCGCGCAATTGCACGCGCAACGGTCGTCGAATCCGCTATTGCAAACATGCAAAACAGTTTGTCTGATCGCCGCCTTTTTAGTTCTGCCTCTTCTTGCATCTGTTATTCGGATCGGTATATGGTAAAAGCTGATATCTATGCTAATCCTATAGTTCACTACACACATCATAACTACCCTGATCAGCTACCATCACCGTTTGCTTTGCAGATATCGCGTGAGCGTCAATGTACAGACAAAATAAGCAAGAAAAGGATCGACGACACACGATCATGATGCTCGATATCACGCAACACCTTCACGTCATGTCACTGACATTGGTCTCCGTCGTGGCTGCGTGTCGCCATATCGACTGTTATGAGCTACACATCGATGGAAACCTTGGGCAACAAACTCGGTCCTTTGACAAGGTCAGCGTCAAATAACCCTGTTTCCTCTACCAGAAAACATCAGACATACCCTGGTAACGATAAACCGATGCCTAACCGGCTATGACAACGAATCCAGCTTTGCACTCAAACTCACCGAGTTGCCGCTCGAACAAATAAGAAACCGCACGACATAAATGCCATGACCAATAACGAGCTCAATGTTTTCCGAATCGATCTGACGCGATAGCTTATAATGCGGTTAAATCTATATCGTGTGAGTAGTGTCCTTAAGGCCCGTTTTCTCATCCTGGGTAACGTAACGGTGGCAGGCCAAACGAGCGAAAGCAGCAGCAGCAGCATTACACTTGGTCAGAAATGACTATAGCAGCCAATATCATACTGCAGTAAAAACGTGAATTATTGTAAAATATACATGATATTATTACGTGTACTTCAACACGTATTATCTCCTTTGTTATTTAGCTCTCTTGTCCCGTTAATAATGTAGCGGTAACGTTTTTACCTACTAAACTACTTTGCTAAAAAGACTATGAGCGTTTTTGGAAACTATTCGTTGTGGAGTATCGACCGCAATAACGTCCGTCTATCTTTACGGATGTGTCTTAAGCTCGTTCGTTTTACATTAACTTCCCGTTGCGGTGTCGTCTGAGAATACTACGTTTACATTTGTCCTAAAGTCAAATTACATTGTTTACTGAGAGACTGTTTTAAGAAAATCCGATATACCCAGTTGATTCGGTGGGTACACTTTGAACTTGTAACTTATTGGTTCATGTTGCAAGTTTTACCTTATGGAAAATGTATACACTACAATAATAAACATATTTCTATAATGCGAGAGCCAAACAAAGAATAACGATGTTCCTATTTCAATGCAGACAACTCATGCTATACTTGCCCCTAGGTATAGCATGAAATGCCTGAACCATCCATCACACTACAGAATGCCGCCTTTAGATTCATTACATGATATTGTCTGTAAATGTCTGCATGTTCGTGAGCGGAGCTGGTACAATGTACATATATTAGTTGGGCCTTTACCTAGGAAACCAGCTCACTTTCTGCTAAATTGCGTATGGCGTTAGGTCAAATGCCCCTGTAGTTTTAATAACCGGCTTGTTTTAGTCGGTTCGTATCTGTGACATGTTTGAGTGTCCTACAAAGTATTACTGTTGACAGTTTTCTTTTTGTTTGCTTCTTCCGAGGAAGATTTTTTACGCGATTAGGCCGAAACAAGTGTTCGTTGTTATCTCATTTTGAAGAACGCTACCGAAGGCTTGTTCGATACATAGCTAGTGGCAAGGTCGTGTTTACTGCTTTCGTTCACGCTGGGAGACGTCCTTTTGTCATTCGAGGTTCAAATTGGATAAGGGCAGTAAATGAAGGACACAGCAGCCTTGAATAACTCCTAACGTATAGTGTTAATCTAATATATTCGTCGACGTAGTGTGTAAGTCCTCCATTTGCTTTTCGATGTTGAGAATGGAACTGAAAGTTTAGTTATCAGACAGCTATCTTACTCATTTTTGGACCCGGTCGTTACGTGTTCGTGCAACCATGCATGGAACCTTGCCATCCTCCCAGTGCGGCAGCGGGCCACATCTATGGCTCGGGTGATTGCTCGGAGTGTGGTGCCATGGACAACGAATGGTGCTTGTTCTGCGGTGGATTCGAACCTTTCAACCCAATCAACAGCGACCCAAAAGAATCGGTCCACAGTCTGCAAGGCTTTATCCTCCGGCTAGACGCAACCTAATCAACCGCGCGTACGTAGCAAATATTCGGGCAGATAACTCGGACGTAGTGAACGAGGTGGCACGTCTTACAGCTACCCCGCAGACCTGTTTCCTGTATCAACAACGTGCACTCTTACCTTTGGCTTGTTCCTCAAGCGTAACGCAAACGTGGACAGTTTAAACACAAGCGGCCTTTCAATCGAGAGGCGGCACCTGTCCTAATTATGCATTGAAATGGGAGCATTCGATCGGAGAGTGTATCCCTGGTTGAAGTCAATATTTTGCTTTATCAAGATGCGACTCAACTACAACACATCTGGGTGCCTTTAGCTTAGTTTCAAAGGAGCAGGGACACGATGGTATATGTTGGGGTAAGGCCTCAACATTGACTAGATAGATTGCTGTTCGTAAATGGGTTTGGGAGATGGGCTATTTACAGTTGATTAGTTCATAGAGACAACTCGGAAGTAATCGCTCGAGGTTGCTTTCTCGCTACTCGACTAAAGTAAAAGTCTATTAGAAATGGCATTATATAGTATCTAAAACATTTCAATTAGATAAACGTAATATAGTCTGCAATTTTATCTATATAATTATTATATAGAAAACATTAACGAAACATCAAAAACTATTAACAGAATATAGTTTTTATATCTTGCCTAGTTTCAGATTCAAACTAGGTTGTCGTCAATGGCACTAGATTGATTACCTATCACTTGAGTCCATCTCTCTTCAGAGCTATAATCTTTTATGGAAGCGACACTCTGCTATGGCTGCTAAGGTAAAATTTTTCTTAAACGGTATTGCAGGTAAATAAAACAATAACAACACCTGCACTTAATACAGAAAAATAGCCACTTTTCTAACTTCGTCAACGTTCGTCCCTTCGATCAGTGCCGATCTCACGTCGCATGTGTTTTGGCTTACTTTGCTGCTCACTTTACAATTTACCTTCATATCAATCCCTTCAGTACATAGCAACGGGCCTTGGCAAACTCTCGTCGTAAAGTTCCACCCATTTAAGTAAAGTTCCGATGGCGAATTACCCGTTCACAGAAGGCCACGCGAACAACGCACAGACTGTATCGCCAAACACCCTAATTAATTTAATCCCTTTTTACTGCATATAGAATATATTGAATACGCAGTTCGGCTCAATTATTAGGCTACAATATACGATCCGCACAGGCAGGCATGATGGCTCTATTCGGGCTTTGTGCACCATTTTGGTCCTTTACAAGCTTGCTCGAGCGGGACATCGCTACCCTGAGTAAGCGCGTCGCGGGCGAGGTAGCACCAAACGAGGCTACAGCAAAGCTAGTGCTAGCAATACTTCGGCCATAACAGCCATATCGTGCTTGGTAGCAGCTAGAGGTATCGGACATGGTGAGCCTCGAAGCTTGAAGGTTACCTTGCACTGATGCAATTCTGAGGATTGGCCTGCGTTAGGTCGCTTGTTTCGTGACAGCAGCAACGGTCTAAACTCCGGAAGCGCCACCGACCCCGCGAGTCAGAGTTTTGTTAAGGTTCAGACGGCAGACCAAAGACCTAACGGAGCAACAGCCCGTAACCGAATTAACGGAGTTGCCCTGTATAGCACCAAAACTTCGACACGATTTGCCATAGCATCACAACGTACTTGCTGTGGGCCCTCTAGCATTTTATTATGCGTGCCTGTTAAAAATGTATAAGTGTAAAGGTAATGTCGGTTAGAAGTGATGCTTTGAGCTGATATACCAATTGAACGTGGACAGTTGCTCTGAACTTCGTCGTTAGCTGAGAATTAGCAAGCAAATGATATTTTTTTTTGGCTATGTTGAATGAACGTGTTAGATGCACCCAGGGGCATCAGCGTCTCTCAGATTATGATCAAGTACACCGTCGAGTCGGCGATTAGCAGTACTCAGTAGGGAAATTTGCTCGGTCGAAAAAGCCGTACGTCTCGTGCAAACTGACGTTTGCGTCGGAAGCTCTCACCTGTCTAAGTTTAGATGAGCAGAATCCATAACAAAAGGATTCGGATTACAGATTTCTCCACAGGCAAGCAGTGTGCTCTAATGTTATGTTTCTATCGGAAAACGTACTACATGCAGAAAGAACTTTGATGGATCTTTAGAATCATATATATATATATATATACGGGTATACATTGTGACAATTAAAACTTATATATTGCGTTTGTATCCCACCCAGCAGCCATATATTATTGATGATATACATAGTTGTTGTAGACGTTGTTCGTATATTGTTTTACTATGTTGTTCTTATACAACAATTACTTACTCAGTCATAACAGTCTCCAAAAAATGGCCATCAAATTCGAGCTTTTGGGTCGATGAAGTACACGACAGATACCAAAACGAACCTTACTTAGGTTATAACTTACTCACCTAAGTGTTTCTATCTTCATCGTTATTCAATTCAATATCCGATTAAGCTGACTCTGACGACTATTGTCTAATCTCCAACATTATGGTTTGCCGGGTCGTACGCTCGTTCGGAAATTCATCCATGAGCTATTGCGAATCTACACTTGTAGGCCTTAGTTTTATGTCGATTGCCTGAGTTATCGTGTACGATTTGATGACCTAGGCTAGAGTTCTTTGATGAGTCTGAACGGCGTGTAGTGGCCCTATTTTAGGCCAACTAACAGCTTTGAGCCAATCGAACGTAACCAACAGAGATGCTTAGAAAGGATACGTCGTCCAGATGAGCAGCCATATCTGATAAATCATTATTTGTCGGGGGATGTATCGCGCCCAATATAAAATGCTCCCGTAATGTCTAGATCAAAACCCGGGCTTTAAGGAACAATGTTCCACTTGAATGTCAGGCAATGAAGAACTCAATGCTTTATTGATAGAGCTCACGAGTATAGTTTACTAGGTGAGGTTTGACTTTCTGCCTTTAAGTTAAGGACGTACAACGTTAAGAAGCTATGCATACATTTGGTATCGGGGAGTATTTGAGAATATTTGAAATAGAACAGAGGAACGCAATTGAAAATTAATTTAAACTTCCGAATCTGGCAAAGCAATCAAGCTTGTCTTAATCATTATTTACCGTATAAGAAAAAAATTGATTACTACAACACCGTACTCCGCAAAAACTATAAAAATGTGAAGACTAAGTATTTCTTCATTCCGATGTGGCATCGAATCTTATCGTTTTTGACGTAGCAAGAAGTTCGTTTCATGACCGTTAGCCAAGACTGACCACGCAGTATTGAAACTGCGCGATATAGCTAGCGTATGCAGGATTTCTAAGTTCTGACTGAGGGTACAACTGTCTGTGTTTACATTGAAAAAAAAAAAAACGCTTTACTGTTTTCAGCTAGAAACACAAGTGATACTTTTTATTTTTAATTATAGTTATATTACAAGTTTTCTTACTCAGTTTGATCTGTTTTGTCTGTTCCCGCTAAATTTAGCCGGCAGCGTCATGGATCTTAGCGAGTATCACACAATTTATTCAGTAACAAAGTATGATCACTATTATGTCATTCGGAATCAACATAAAATCGTGAGTGGTTAGTAGTTAATCTGAAATGAAAAAAAGTTAATCTACGAGTAAAAAGCGTATTTGTTTTTCTTGTCTACGTTTCGTTTATGTTCCACGTGAATTCCTGCTAACATGCTAAATAACTAAGATAGTAACTGTGTGGTAATATGCTACCATGTTAATGTGATGTCTCAAAAATCAGGTCTGTACATTTACATACGTGCCTTTCATATACTATCAGAGAACCGACTATATTTCCCGAAAAGGGCCCACCTACGGATATCTGATTGGGACCCATACTGGGGTTCATGCATGTTTTACAACATTTACACTGTATTGGACGATTTTCAAGTTTAACCTTTTTTGCGCCATGCATATCGCCGTCGTTGGAAATCCACACAGAGATGCCAATTTCAACGTACTGTATATTGAATGTATCTGTTCTCACCATTCTTATCCATTGTTATACCTTTCAGTATGCCCGCCGCCTATATCCTGTCGGCGTACGTGTTAACCGTCATTCCATCGCGATCGTCAATCCCAAGTGATCACCTGGCCGACCCAAGTGACCCACTACAGCCAGCAACACCTACCCCGAGGTCTTTCCAGGCGAAGACAAACGGCAATGCAGACGACGTCATCTCACCGACCCAGCCCAATCTACCAAATCAAGTACAGATCAACCCTGTGGGTTCCGCAAACTTTTCTCGTCCTCCGCCACATTATCGTCAGCACAACGTTACGATCATCGAACTACGAGCTCGTCATGAAGTGGAAGGTTTGACGGCACTTTGAATGATGCCGGTACGACTGTAGCTGATATCGGAGCGTTGGGCACTTTGCAACGAGACCAGAGAATCGCTCGATCTAGCTCGACTGGGTCAAATATTATCGTAATCGAATGACGTCCACACTCAGCTCAGACAACAATACCTCAGAAGAGGACTACATATCAAAGAGCGACGCCTCATCAATCGTCCAGGCGAGCAACATCACAAGGGGCGATATTTATTGGGAGAAAGGCGATTAGGCCGACACTGGTATAGGCCTGTAATGCAAAAAGACGATCTAATTAGTGACGGGATAAGTAAGGATGGGGCGGTTCGGACATTTCCAAAAAAGCAACAGCGTAAGTCCTGTGGTGCTTCAGAGTGTTGAAAAACCAATTGATAGGAGCACGAGTTCGTCGAAAAACCAAAAAAAACGTAGCAAACATAATAGTAGCCGATTGACGAACGTCGAGGAAGCTCGGGACAACGGTTAGTGGCATACATGTTTAGCTATTTGTGGCCGTTTATATCTTGAAAAATCTTTTTCTAGATCCTTGCTTTGCCCGGGCATTTTTTGCGTGTAGACTTCCAGGTCTGCGTTTCTGCTCTACCTGTTTTTGGATAAAATAGCTGCTGTTTTTCGTGTCGAATGCTCCTCAACGGATTGCATATGTATGGCCTGATTGTATATTCTCGAACAGCTAATGGCCTTGATAGCCCCGACACTTCACTATAAATGGTCGTTAAATTTTCAGTAACTCTCATTTTCTCTCGAGGTCTCCGCTGCAGATGCACTTGTTTAATCCTGCAATTCTATGCGCTGGATGAGACGTTGCGTGTAGATTCACATATTACTATTCAAAAATTGGCGCCGCGTATAGCGGTTATCGGACTGTGGTTGTGGAACTGACGCAACGCCACCACGTGTTTGCGTATCGCCAGCCACGCCTTAATACTCTTCTATTGATGCTTGAACTAACGTTTATATGTAGGCGTGCTCCCCTCCGCAAAATCGAAAATAGTCGGGTACATTGGTATCTACTGTGGGGGCAAAGTAGGTTGTGTTACAGGTCGTTTAGTAGTCAATAAATGTTTTAGTGCAGAATAACGCAACCTTGAGTAACTTGAAACAGTTTTTTGAAAGGTTTTTTGCTTACTATGGAATTATTAAGGCTAGACCCAACAGACGAGTAAATAATTCTAGTTATAGCTCTGCCGGCATGACGGTGGCAACAACAAGTTCCCAGAAATATGCAATTGAAGGTTGTTCGCAGCCTCCCCAACTGAGTAAGGTGACTTCCGATTTTTTGGCAATATGGTATGATGAATGAAGTAAGCACCTGTTGTATAAGGTGTACCTTGCTACGTTTTTTTACCATCATAAATGAGCAAACAACTGTTCATGATGCTGGGCAAAGCGGAGCCGATTAGACTAGTTGTGTGATGGAACTTAATTCATTTGTTGTCACTGAGCAGGTGTTTGATTTCGACAAAAAAATATGTTGATCCACAGTTGGAGTAAATGGCGCTTTAACCGTACACGAGTAATGTTTATAGCCTATTTTTGCGTATTGAGAACCATGAATGCATCATCCTTTAATATAAAAACAAAAATACACGAATTGAGGTTTTATCTAAACGCGGGTTCATCTCACTAACTTTGGGCATTCCCTTATTTTCGGTGTATCTTAGTTGAATTGCTATCAGACAATATTTAGCCCTGCTAGCAGTTTATGACTAAGGAAATTGTCAAAAGGCACGCCTACGTGTTTGCTTTACATTCAAGTGAATAAGTAACACCTGTAGTTTTAGAACAAAGCTTCGAAAGAAGGTGTCAAAAGCTTTTGAGCTGTCAAATGTTTTCTCAAAGCGAAAGCGATGCTGAGTTGTGGCGATAGGTCTAGGTCATACCGTCTGGAAGATTTACCAATTGAAATCAGAGGTATGCGGACTTCGCTTGCTGAAATTGAAGATTATCGCTTTTGTTTAGGATGTCCTCGCTCTATGGGTATCTGCAAAGACAGGGTATCATAGGAATGGTAAAGGTATATGAGAGGCTCCCGGTATAATATTTCGCTTAAATTTTTATTGGCTACATCCGTGTCAGCGTTTTTAATAACGCAAAATTTCATTAATGTATCTCCTTGGCTTTGTTTAATGGCAAATATATATATAAGCGGGTAATAATAGTTCAACATGGAGAGCTCCACTGCAGCATGTCCATGATCGTTCAGTAAATGCCACAACTCTCTATAGACTAGAATTGGCTCAGTGTAACTCTACTTGCATTCAGGCGGCCCCTTTGCGTATTCATCTATCTGCCCATGATTTTGTGGTATTGGCTTGCAATAGAAAGCTCTTTTATTTCTCGCTCAAATGCAAAAAGATTCAGGATGAACTCCTAATAGCCTTGGTTATGCCGTTACCAACAGCCATCACCAGTATTGAATAAAGTTCTAATTGCTATTTACGTGGATACACTCACTCGGTTAGCTCGCACAGGGAAATATTAGATATGGCCGAAATAGACAATTCGTACGAGGAGTGCCTATACACGGCTTGCATTGAAACCTATCGAAGCGAATAGGATCCTCGTGTCCCAATCCTGTAAGGTCTCTACACCGTATCGTGTTTGCTGTCACTGTAGACAAGTCGTTCGCTAATCAGAGCGACCGTATCGATTTTTGCTGCTATAGGAGGTAAATGCATGTCAAGCCGCAAACTATAAATCGTTTAGCCTATCTACTCTTTGGTAAAGATAAACTAGACATCAATTGTGAATATGTATGACTTGGATGATACGGCTGTAGTTACCTCAGTGCCAATAGATACATATAGTAAATTTATCCGCGTATCGTTAGATTGTATCGAGGTAGTAGAAAAATAGTTGATACATTAGTATCAGCTATTGAGGTAGTTTTTTTCATTCACCTTTGTTGTTGTTCATGAGACCTTTTTTGTCCGCTAGTACCTATAGTGTGACCAGTAGCGTACTTATATAGATTGATGACAATATGACCAGCACAAAACTTTACTAAAGCGTCATCATCAGCGTGATTAATTAATACAGACTGCTCAATAGACAAAAAGTACTTGTGGCAGCAAATAGCAAAAAACGTGACAGGTGGCCTAATTTCTGGAAAGAAAATTAAATTATCGCTATTTTTTAATGAAAAAAGCCTTTCTACAACGCTGTAGTACTACGTAAGAATACCGGTTATTACATCATTGCCGCCACTTGCCGTACCATTGACCGACCATCAGCGATTCAATGAGATTCGGCTTCCCTCTTTTCCTACGCATATAATATGTAATTTGTGCATTCACCCCAGCCCGTATGTTTATGTTACCTAATCGTCTAGGACATTCACTAAAAACATAGAACAGAAATAAGACAAAAAAACAAACACTGTTCCTGTTTGCCGTACGCACTTTTAGCAAAAAAAACTCCTGGGGAATAATTTTGTTTCTTTCAAGTAACACAGCATGACTCAACTGATGGAAAAGCTTGATAATATTCTAAAAGGAACTCTTAAAGTTCTCTAGGATGGTTATTTGCTTGTGCTTTAAAAGTGTTTTTATTCTGCCTTCATTTCATAGCAATAATTGATAATAGATAATAATTGTAATAACCTTTAATTTTAAGATGATATTATCTATTAAGTAAAAAATATAACTCGCACATTGAACTGCAAAACTGAAGGAAAAAAACTTATTTTTATTTTAATTATCAAATTTACTAGATATGCCAGTTTGGTACTGTTAACGCGTTTTCCCGACGCAGATCGGCTCTCGCGAATGACCTAAAAACTTACTTATGTATATAGGATTATTACCTATATAACTTTCCTTTTTTTTATCTTTGTTTTTGGGAATATCAGCCTTTCGTTACTTACAGCGCAACGTTGACGACCCGTAGAATTACTGTAATAAAAACAATTTTAATTACATGTCTGCATCATAACACTTAGATTTCTGCGCATGTTAATTATCTACTAATGAATTTTGCGTACTACTTCGATACCCATTAGCCAAGCTTAAATAACCACGTTTCGTCCATCTGGATAGGTAAAACACTGCGCACAACCGCTGGTTTCTCCCAGCTCGAAACGAAGTGTGCCTAGACGAACTTAAATCACTTCACGTACTTTCAAGTTTAATGGGCAAACCTGTTACCACTGAGCGATCAGAGGAGTATTGCTACCTAACAGATTTAACTTCATACTTAATTTGTCTGTCCATGTAACATTACCTAAAACATATGACCGCTCGCGAACTAATGTATGATGCAACGACACACTTTTGCTCAAATCTATTTTGTGCACTATGACTCGTCCTTTTTCAGTCGTTTTTATTGGCGTTCGTGTCAATAAACCCCAAGAATTTCTGAAAACCTGTTTATGACCACAGAAGGTCTGACGGAAATGAAAGACACTGGTCATTGCTGCATTTTTTTCGGAACACGATGTCAAAACGGCGTGAATAGCATTTGCTCCTAAGCTGTCAGTGTACATTGTACTTACGCTGTTACTACGCACGACTGCATCGATTACGCCGCAGCATCATAATGGCTACTGAAACAGTTTAATTTATATACGGTCATATACGTCACGATATTATAGTTTATATCGAACATAGTAGATCAGATACTTTTTACTATCTTTGAGCTTGTTTGCTTAGACCACAAACTTTGTTACAGGATCCCCTCAGATCAGAACTGATCTGATCAAACTACTGTGTCGCTTTTTTGCCTGCGTAGAGACAACGTTGCCGATTCGTGATTGTAAAGGTTTTTCGTGCCCGGCCCAAGAAATTCTGTCTATTCATTAGACAGTCGTATCGAACAACGAGGGACGCAGGCATTAATCGGCCCACCAAAAAAAACCGTACGTTGTTAAAGACGAAAAATCAGAGCACTAATACTGCGCTTCGTATGTATTTCATACTAAATAAACACCTGTGAATTAATAAAGTTGTACTTTCATAAGAGGCCTTCCATAAACGTAAAGTTGTTTACCTCACACAAATAAACTGTATACCCCCTTGTCAACTTTATTATTAATATTTATTTTATTAAACTCAGTTCTTTATTTCAAGACTATTGTCATACCCCTTGTTCCCATGTACTTCTACCGCGATACCATCTAACACATTGCTTAAGTTCTTCATTTCAATGCTCGCATATGTATTCGAAGCCGTAAGTCCAAGGCGGTAGCGTCTTATCGCACCCAATCACCGAGGGCCACGTTCAAAGCTTTTTCTCAAAAGCCTTTGCCCTTGGCCTCGTTCATGTTGCTGGAATGATCTAATTGATACAGCTAAACGGCACAAGGCCGCATTAGGCCACTGTAAACCCGATCATCCTTGCTGGTCTCCCGAGTAGACTGCTACGATCAAGACGAATTTCGTATGCGACCGCATTATCTCCACAGCCGCTGCTACCGTTTGTAACGAACGTCCCCGAAACTGCGGGGCTCTGACTGATCGATTTGCGCTGATCGCAATTATCAGAGAGCAGAAAATAAGAGGCAGTAGTGATCTGGGAGGCGGGAACGCTGAAATTCAACACGTTCTCTTTTTTTCCGTAAATTTACTGATGAAAGACCCTGTCGAAACTGTACTAAAAGCGGCAGCAAAAAAGTGTTGTTCCATAGATGTCTGTTGGCAACAAATAACCATATACCATTCTAACCATCTGCCAATGCTGAAGTTTGAATCAGCGGCGATGGCAACGGACTGAACAAGATGCACAGTGGCCATCCGCGCCAGTCTTGGTTGGTTCAACTAGACACGGCCTTACGTTAAGGTAGACAGACACTGTGAATATTTCGGCAGGCCGTACGCAATTTCCACGCTTGGCATGATCAGTTACGCTCAGCCTGATTCCAAATATACTGTCTATCACCAAGCGAAAATGAGCTAGGAAAACTGGAAATCAGACTTATGTCCCGCTATCTTCAGTTATTAATAATTGCCTTATGATTTGCTGTCGCTAATTGCCCCGTTGGGGGAAAAACATCTGAAAACGAGTCATGAATCACTGAGCAGTTTGGATACAAGAAAAGCTTGTTTTGAACACCTAGCTTTCCTGAAGCCCTTGATTAATTTTGATACTTCTAGTGTTTATGAAGAGAGACAACTTGATTGACAGCGTGCAGATGGTAGGTCAATTATCTTTGTGAATAGTACGTTTACAAGGAACATGATAGCTTGAGGAATACCAGTTTACAACGTTTAATTCTAACGTTGAGACTCTCCCGCGCCAGTTAAATGGGGACCAGACTTTGTTGACTAGAAAGAAAGAAAGATTAATATTTTATTTCGTATGAATTGTATCACTTACGAAATCTAACAAGTACATATAGGTAGCACGACCAATAGAGAAAAAGTAATGAGTAATGTACATAGTTTCTTATGTGAGAAAAAAAACTTACTCAAATCTATATAACTTTACTATTTCACAGAGTCTAAACATTGCTTTGTTTGCTGTTGAGCTTTCTATGTGTGCATACAGAGCAAGCTCTGTCAATAGATGACAATAGGTGATTATCTGTTGAGTCAAGGCAATCTATGGATGATATTTACTGAAAAAGTAATTATACTTACTACATTACTACTAACTGCCTTATGGAGTGCCGCGCGAAGGAGCAAGCATGAACATACAATGATCTTTAATTTGAATTAAAGTAGGATATTATTATTATTACTATTAATAAATGAATTAGATATTATGATTTATTCAAGGAAACGGCTTGCCTTTTTTTGGGGCAAATATTCTATATTCGTTGAGGTTCTTTAAAACTGATTTACTTCCATAGACTATTTTAATAATAAATAAAATAATCTATGGAAGAAAGTAAATATAGTCAAAATAGAAGAACGTTTTCAATACAGACATAAAATGCTTTGATGCCTATCTCATTAATTGGTTGTTTTCGGTATAGAAACAGCTCTCGTAGGCTTAGCAGAGCAGTTGTGTTACCTTACTGTTGTGTGTCGTCTTTATGCTTATGTAATTCGTTATAGCTCACCTGGTGTCACATCCTTGAAATGCCCTATAACGTACTACTCTGTTAATAAATCCAATTTCACTGAAGCCCATTAACAAGAAGTTGATGGGTGGTTCGATGAAAATGTCGCAGTAGTTTCAGAGAATATGAGAACATAGATTACGACCGTGCCCGCGAGATGAAATTTGGGTGTATATAGGTTACTGTTCAATTGATTTACTAATTGGTAACGACTAAACTAATCAACACTTTATCTATTTAATGGAAACATCGGTATGATTTCGAAATATGGAAGTCTCACCTCGTGAATACAAAAAACATGATTGAGAATTTGGAAAAGACATTTCCGAAAATGGCGTGGTTAGTTTTTCTCGGTCGATGCTACACATGTGTCTATTTCTTAACCTTAGAACGATTGGGTGTCTAAGTTTTGCTTAAGTTACAATAGTCTTATGCTCAAAAGTGTTGCCAGAACTGAACTCATCCACAGCATCTGTGGCTGATGCACCAGCAGCGTATTTCGTGTGTGGTACGTACATTTAGATGATTACGTTTCGGTGTGAATTTTTATATTAAATATTCTCGTTTAAATGTCATTAACTATTCCAATTGCGATGTAGATTCCTGTTTACCTTTATGAAAGAATGCTCTTCTTAGTACTATTGATGATAATAATAATATCCATTGCAGACTGTTCTTTGTTCTCTATTCTATAATTGCGAATCCACGGTCGCGCTGTTTCTCCCGGGTTAAGTAGTTGACTCTGCTTGCTAAATCTAGTTGCCTGCGAGTAGTAACCGCGTCACCTGGCCGCTCTCCCGATCTGTGTCTGTCCGCCAGTCGGATTTGCCGATGTTGTTATGAGTCGGTGTTGTTCTTTGTTTGGGCGCGCGTGTGAGCGCTAAAGTGTGGTGTCGGCGGTACGAGGGAATTTCGCTACGAGTGCCGCGCTAAACCAAAGACTCAATAGTGAATGGTGTCGCTGGCTCAACATAATAGCAGAGACTTCTTAAACTTTAGCTGCGGTCCAAATGATCTGAAGGCAGAGCTTCCGTACCCGATTTCTTCACCTTCGCTCGGGACCCGTGTGAGGGTTTGCCAACCGCTGGGCTTTAAGTGATACCCTTTCCTGCTTGTGTTATTGGATCCTGTAGGCAAAAAACGGTTTCGTTTGAACTAAGACACTCGCAGCAAACGAAACGGTATTAGATCGTTACGTTTCGTGTTTGGTAAATTCGATTTCAATGATCGCCGATTGCTTTGAGATTGTCATTCTTTGCACCTCCTCGATGTTGGCCGAATTGACCCGCGTCAATCGATTAAAATCGGGGCCCACAGAAAGCTAACAAACCAGATAGGTTGTTAGAATTAACCTACTGTTTACTTTTTTCTACGTCTTCTCTACCTATCTACACATGCTTCCGAAGTGGAAACCTAAGATTTGTGAAAGCACAGCGTAAAAGGTTCTCGCGAGTTTAATAGTCTGACGGTTGTTGTTGCATGTCTGTAGTAGTGCCAAAGTAAAACGCCAGAACGAGATTTGATAGCTCGATCCGTGTTTCCCTATTTTGAGCAGTGGGGAATCAAGTCGTACCAACGGATATTCACCTCAACTTACTGAACAGTTCTAACAGAGGGCAAAATTTAAGATAGAGCCATCATGGATCAACAGCAACAGCAACAGCAGACTATGCCCAGTTCTCGTGAGCGGATCGAGACATCAATGGGGCTTTTGATGGCGCACATGCAACGTGATAAAGCCTCATCCCAGCTAATCGATGCCCTCGGAGGGCAAGCCTGTTTTACTAATCCAAGCCGGTCAGGTCTCAGCGAAACGGACTATATTAAACTGCCGTTAGGTCAAATTGTCCGCGAAGAGAACCGGACTACGCTTCCGCCGGAGCTCGTTCAACACTTCCAACGAATGCGGTGCCAATTTCAGACGGGAGTGTTCGCGGAGATTCAAAGGGCATGGGCAGCTGTCGACTCCGATTTGGTTATTTGGAACTATCGCACTGGTAAAGGCGTTGTCTATTATGACGGTATTGAGAACGTAATTCTGGCAGTCGATCTGGTCCGACCAAAACCGAACATATTCAGAAGCCACGTCCACTACCTGCTGGCTGTAGCGACTCCCTCCGAAGTGGCAATACTCGGTGTGACACTGGCTGAAAACTCGGCCAATAATGACATCGAGCTTCATTTTGTCAATGAACCACTTTATAGTTATCCACTTGAAAATATTGTCGTTACGAAAATTAAGGGCGCACGAAACGGCCGCATTTTTCTAGGGGGTCAGGATGGTTCGTTATACGAATTCAGTTATTTCGCCCAACGCGGCTGGCTCCAATCACTCTGTAAATTGACAAACTGTTCTTCACGGTTCCCTCTGCTCAACAACCTGCTACCGGCACTCTTCCGTGGCTCGGACCCTGTCACTGAAATCTGTATCGATAACGCTCGCCAAATTCTGTACACACTCTCAGATAAAGGGATCATTTCTGTCTATGATCTCGGTCAGGATGGTCAAGAGATGATCTATGTCGCTTCAGCGGGTGAGGATACCCTGCTGAAAACAGTAACAGATTGCGTTCCGACACAAATTCGTCGAGTGATTCACCTCGAAAGTTTACCGGTGGACGAAGCTGGCGCCGTTCATCTGGTCGCGTTCACGCAGTCCGGTGCGCGGATCTTTCTAACAACGTGTGAACCGGCAACAAAAACTGGAAGGCCATGTCTCTTGTTGACTCTGCATGTTCGGTTACCATTGGCATTGCCACATAAAATTACCAAGATTTCAAATGGGCTCAACATTGAATCTGCGTCGTTAATGATTGACCAGCAAAACGAAAACAGGTACGTAATGTATATATTTGCTGGAAAATATGCCACGTATCAATTCTGATGAATTCAATGAACTATAGTAACAGCGAGGTAAATGATTGTAAATTTATTGTCGATACTTACACTACAAAACGTTAGACAATACGTAAGCATTTTTCAAGGAGAAAAATGAATATCGTAAGTATTGCATCCTTGACCCAGGGTATATGCTAAGCATTCTACTTTACCTTTATTTTTGTTTATTTCAAAGTAGGTATTGTCGAAAGTAATTAGTAGTAAGTTACAGAAAGTGTCGATATTATCTATCCAATTTTTTGGTCATTTTTTTAAACTTGCTGTGTCTCATTCACAGATTCCGCTGCATACATGAAAGCATACAAATTGATTTTATGGAGAATAAAAATAGATAATGAAGTTCTGTCGTTCTCTTACGGTAGTTTTGCATCACATATACTTGACCTTTGTGAAATATCATTAATCAAGTTTATTAACTTGTTGAACTATGTTTATATGCTTGTATAGTTCCGAAATGATCCTGTTTTTCGTCTAATGAAAGATGTTCTTTTTTTTTTATTATGATTTCCAATAGACACTTCCTCATCGCAGTTGACCATTTCGCGCATTTCCGGCGCGCAAATCAATTCGTCGAAACGTATAGCTTTATGGTCGTCGATCGAAATATTTGGTCAATTTCGCCAGCGGATACGCCAGGGCGTCGGAAGCGTCAGGGCAGTCACAATTCCCTATCACGCTTCGTTATGGTGTCTCTCGCAGGCTGTCAGATCATCTCGATGATGACGCCAACGGAACAACTTCGGCACCTCTTAAGCGAGAGTCGCGGCGCCCTGCACGACGATCCGATCAAGACGTTCTTCGCGTATTATAATTACCTCGAAGGATGCGTCATGTGCTTGCAGTTGATTTGTGATGGCGATATCGTCCCGCAGGTGTCACGTTGGGCCAGCGAGGCATTCAATTACTACGGCGGTGAGCCCCAGCTTGACGTAGCACTCACGATGCCGAGCTCCAGTGGATTCCGTCAGCCGTTCCCGAATACGCATCCTCAGGAGACGATGATGAACTCGATGAACATACCTTTCCAGCACCAGCAACAACAGCAGCCGTACGCGGGTGCAGGCGGGCAGTTCAGTGCGCCACACACCATGAGTACGCCATTTCGCCCGCCCCCCTATATGAACACACAGTTTATTCCTGTGAGTCCAATTGGCCCGACAGCTGCCACGTATATGCAACATCCCGGTATTCACCCATACACTGGAGACATGTCAAGGCAGAATCAGCAAATGCCATCGCAGATGCCGCAGCAGCAGCAACAGGCGCTTACGCACCAGCCGGGACAATTGCAAGGACAAATTATCGATAACAATAATCCACCAGGGTCAATGACCGGTCTCACGACCAACTTCCAATCGCTCAACCAGTCATTTGCACACTCATTCAAGCATGACTCAATTTTCGTCTATTTCTCGAGGATTCTTCGACCGATCTTCGAGAGCCAACTGGCGAAGGAGGCCCCGCCACATGCCGGAGAACGGGCGCGACTTTCGCTGGTGCTTACATCAGCAGCACTCACCCCGGTACTTCAGCAACTGCACGGCTTTAAGACGTTCCTACACGATTTCTGCAACGCCCCCGGTGGCTCAAACATGTATATTCGCTCACAAGTGTTGCCTGCCACGGATGCTATGCAATGGAAGCGAAAAGCAATCCTCGAAGAGCAAAACTCAGTGAACAACTTACTTGTTCTCGTCACGCACACAATGGAAGTTCTAAATTTATGGCGCGTAACAGCCGAACATGATATCGAAGCGATTTCACTTAACATGAAACCGGAACTATTCAACTATCTGAAAGCAATCACTGTGCGGGAATTCATTCTATGCGATAAGCAGTTACTGAGCGCGCTGGCGACATCTATCGTTGATTCATATTTGCGTGACGGTGCAACCACGGCAGTCGTTTCTAATAAACTTAAAGAGTTCTGTCCATCCATCTACGGCAATGAGGACGCGTTGTATACGGAGGCGTACGAGATGCTCACAAAGGCTAGTGAGATCACGAACGAGCGCGAGAAAGAGGAGATGCTCAAGCAGGCGCTCCAACTCTGTCGAAAGGTCTCCGTGCAGGCGTTGCACCTATCGATGGTCTGCCGCATCCTCGACTCGTCCCGGTACTATGAGGGTTTACTGAATATCTGCTTATGGGCTGCCCATAATGTGGACCCACACAATTTCGCGTACGACCACTATGAACATGGTGAACCGCAAGACGACGACCGGGGCCGTAAAGCGTATATTGCGCGCAGAGAGTGCTATCAACTCGTGACCGCGATGCTTGACGGACTCTACCGAAAAGTACGACCCCAAGATCAGCTTGACCCCGGGGAGAATAACGTGGCTAACCAGCAAAAGTACGATGAAATGTTAACGCGGTGCATTGAGTCACAGGATCCGCTTCTTCATATGTGCGTATTCGATTGGCTTCTCGCGACCGATCAGCGTGAAAAACTAATCAATTTACGATCGAAAGGCCTAGAAAAATACCTGCGACATCGGACCGAAAGGGAGCCAACCTCAATCACGACGCTGGAGCTGCTTGCCCGCCATCACGAAGTCCACAAAAAGCTCGAGTCTGCTGTGCATATGTGGTTAAATCTGGCCAACTGGCAAGGTGAGCTGCCACTGGAGATTCGCACGACGTACCTAGCAAGGGCATCGCTCTGCGCACAATCCGGTGGAACCAACGAGCTTCAACAGCAGGTGGATGAGACGCTTGAGGTGGCGAGAATTCAAGAGGAAATCGCTCGTCATTTGCCAAACAACGAACGCGAAGCGATCTCGATGCGACTGTACCCGATAAACGAGTTGTACACGCAGTTTGCGGAGAAGTACGACCTCCCCGAGTGTCAACTCCGTCTGTTAATGTGTGTCGAACATGCGGACGTAAATCTGATCAACTTCTTGTGGACGAAGCTCATTGAACAAGCATCAAGAAAGAATGATCTGCCTGGTGTTCTTCGCAAGGCATGTCTAGTGTTTAAGGACGGACGTAACTTCTTCCCAGTCGAGCTTATAGTCGCGCACTGTGAAAGGATAGCCCTCAACACCCAAGTCGACCCATTGTGGCTAGCTAATATTCTTGCTGAGTGCGGCAAAGATTGGCCGTCGATCGAGAGAATCTATTATGACCTGTACCAGAGACCGCAAATGCGAGGTATGAGAGAGCATCTAATGATCATATCAACGAGGATTATTTATAAAATGGCCGACTGTACTGACCTGATTCCTCAAGCTGAATTTCGCCCTGTTATTAACGTCCTAAACGGGCACATCGACACTTACTTGGTCGACACTCAGGCCCGTATTACAGATAATAATATGAGGGCTCTTAACAATGACCTTCAGCGGTGCAGAAGCATGCTTGTGCGTGCTGCCCAGCAATTCGGGAATCCTGCCAATTAGGGTCCGCGGTTATCTCAACGTTTCTTGCAGATAATAATTTTGTAGCTTTTGCAAGAGTCTTTAAGGAACGTTCTCGTTATACCTTCCATCCATCCCCACCATCGAATATTTTCATCGGACCAGTCCAACGCTCAATTGTAAACGAAGTTGCTTGATTACGTCGAATCACGTCGTTTCGGCGGAGCTTCTGTATCCCGTGCCGTGCCGTGCAGGGGAGCAACACAATCCTAATTAATACAGAGTGCATCTAAGCTTACCGGTAGTTTCGACGTACTTAGCCGAATAGAGGCGGTTGAAACATGTCTATGTATTGCTATAGGTGTAGGTAGACGAAAACGTATATTCGATTGGATCGACGGTTGTCTTGAGAGTTGACTTCCAGCTTGTGTCTCATTCCTAATAATATCTAACAACTTAAACTAGACGTAGCACACGGATGGAAACGCGACCGGAGAAAGCCGATATTGATACACGAAAATAAGCAACAACAGTCAGTGATGAATCGAGTCGACGTTACTATTATGAAACATTACATAGATCTTTAGGAATATGTGACTATTTGTGGTAGTTTTGTTTCCTGGTTGCTTTTCGGACGTTGAAAGGATACATGCGAGCGGTTAGCAGATACACGTATAGTCATGAACAGGTAGATCTGCCGTGAATCCATGCGAACGTGCTTAGAGACACTTCGAAAAGATGCGCCACTCCGCACTCAAACACGAATTGAAATTTTTAAAAAAAAAAAAAAAAATGTTAAAGAGAATCGTACGCAGAGACAGAAAGAGGTCCGAATGTAAAACATTGAGCTCTTCCACTAAGCAGAAGTGGAACCGTATCACAGCGTGATTAATGTTAACACTGATAATAGAAAACAACGGAACATTTTCAAAAGCCCAATTATATCAAAGACACCGATATCAGTTGTAAATTACATTTATTTTACGCTCACATATTGCCTTGTATATGGCTGTGTAAGGGAAATGTTCACGTGTGTGTGTTTGGCTTGCCTAGGCAAATGTTCGTGCGAAAAGTTGACGCTTGTGTCTATCTAAATATCATTGTAAATACTTTCTAGATTATTATTGTTACGGACTCGGATTTATTGCGGAATTGTACGGCGGCCGGTTTGTCGATAATGCCACAGTTCAGAGATCCTTTGAGAATTATTTAGGATCAACTGAAAAAAGTGACGATAAGGCCGTTTGAATGAAAATACCGTTGAATCAACAAGGGCCATATAGGAAAAGGAGTATTAACTACGAAACTAAGTTTATTGGATAGAATGTGAAGGTAAATGCTTGACGAGGTAGGTTTTTACAATCACTATCGGACACGATAACAGATCAATCAGTGTGAGGAACTAAGGAATCGATTTTCTAAAATGATATAAAGAGAAGCCAATGCATAAATAAAACCATATTGTTACCTGATTATTGATGCTAAATGAGAGTCTGATGCTTATATATATATATATATATATATATAGTCCGGGGTGGATAGGTACGATGAAAATACTATTTCAAAGGGAACGCTTACACAATGTGCAGCAGCAGCAGCAGCACGCCATTCGAGTCCCGGCAAATGTTGCCAAATAATTACGTTATCATTGACCTTTATTTTCATTATATCAATGACTGACTTGTTTTTAGAGATCTGATATTTGGACTAAATATACGATGAACGATAGACATTCAGTAAAGTTAGAACAAGAAAAGTCTGATTAAATTAGTGATAAACTAAATTAGTGATGAACCAAAATTAAGTTGTACGAATGTATCCTATGGTGTACAATGGACTAAATTCTAATTAATTAATTTAACTAAAATTAATAGGTTAATTAATTAAAAAAATTATAAGTATGGAAAGCGCATTTTGGTGTCGGCGATTAAGGCTAGCATCGTAGCGTTCGTAATAATAATTTGTTTATGTAGTAGTGATATGGTTAAATTAACTTAATTTAGAGGTTAAAGAAACAAACAGAATGCTATGCGCTTCTGATTGTTCATTAATAAGTGAGTTAAATAAGTGATATTTTAAATGGACGCCTAATGCTGTAATTATTTCTTATCATTGATGTGAATCGGCCATTCAATGTATCGTAAAATCCTATCAAGAAAAATTAGTGCGAGGTTTAATTATCGTAACGCAAACACTTCATACGCGTGGCTTTCACCTGAGCTGAAGTATACGATGACACGAATATTATCAATATTCGTAAATGAGTAGTAATGAACAGGAGCTACAAAAGTATGAGTAGTGTTTTATGTCTCCCTCGTATAGATTCCATGTCGTACGAGAAATCATCGTTTGACCTGAATATTATGACATAATCATTGGTACCGTGCAATCGTTCGTGCTTGGGGTGTTTCATCACAACCTTCAGGGGCTCTGTAGTTGCTTTGCATTTTACTACTACTAGTACCCTGTTATTTAATATTTTCTCCACTGGACGGTGACTTAGTATTATATTTAGAACTTCTATTTGTTGTTTAATTTTTTCGTATTAAGGTATAATGAGAGTAGAATTTACGAGCGGAAAGGAAGTAGCTTTAAAGTTATCAGGAAATGCTGCACAGGCCACTTACACCTGAGGTATTGACACTTGCGCAGTGCAGAATGGCGTTTGTAATGGGGAAACCCGCTACGAATTAACGAGATGCATGTTAAGTTTTAAACAGAATCTACTTATAACTCTGTGCTTTTTAAAGATTTCTCGTTGGCTACTGAATCACACCGTTGGATGATACGGTTGGTGTGTTTTCTCCTCAAATGATTTGCGTACAATGGTACAATGTTAGCTTTTCTATGATGCCACAAAATGAGTCATTTTTGCTTAATCAGCCCTCAAGCGCCAAATCAAGGCGCCTCATTTTTTTAATTAAAACGTTTCCTTAACCAATTGGTTAGTCTTTAGTTAATAATTATAAATTAATTAATTAATTCTTAATTAATAATCGTATTTTATACGTGTGTCGATTTGTGTTCATGTTTAAAGAATCCGACGAGGACCTCACTCCATATGCTAAACTACTCAAGCAATTAAAATCTAACCATGAGTGGCAAAAACAAATTTCACTGGGTAAAAGAATTGGCCTTTATCGCATCCATGAAGAGCTTGGGTCAGGAAACTTTGCCCAAGTAAAGGCTGCGACACATTGTCTTACTAAAGGTAAGGGAATACGTTCTGATTTTTATGCAGCAGTATTTCATTGGGCTCTAAAACCAACTCACGTAGTGCTGATGTCAACACTGTCAGATATTTGGTTTAATATTTAGAGCTACTGATAGCGTCATGTGCATAGGTGACTCCAAAATCACTTGTTTATTATGTGTTATTTTCAAATAAAAGATCGCAGCGATTGGCCATTGTTAGTAGATAAATATTTTCTATTCTTTCTTTGTTGCTTATCACTTAGGTAAAGCTTGGCTAAAACATCGAGTACAAGGTCGCTCGTTGGAGCCGTTCAGACTTCAGTAATGTTATGATGTATTTATTGTTCAGAAAAATGCCAAGCATCGGTGGTTCATTGAAAGCGTCCCTATACATGTATAGCGATTCTGTTTTTTGGCTGTTAGCTTAATTATTTTGTTGCCTTACAGGAAAGGTAGCTATCAAGATTATTGATAAAGGTAAGCTAGACCAGAAGACCCACCGCATGCTTACCAGAGAGATTTCCACTATGGAGGCGCTCCATCATCCAAATGCTATTCGATTATACGAGGTAAATCGTGATCGTAACTGGATGTCATAGCGATTTTACGAGTCATCAAAGATGATTACCAATTCGAGAATATCTCATACCACAAACCCAGGCGCGGAACAGAATACATCTGTACATTTCCTTGCGCAAAATAAACGTGTATCCGAATGGAGTTTGCAAGTGAGCGCCTTTAGTTCTTATAGATCGTCATTAGTGGAGTAAGCTAAATACAATTATGAAAATCTCGAATCTGACAGTCATAAAACGATTATTTCATTTTGAAACAATGCTAGGTAGTGGAAACATTATCGAAGGTGTACCTTGTGATGGAATTCGCTGAAGGTGGTGAACTATTCAAACGTATTTCTTCGAAAGGCGCATACCCAGAGCGTGACGCCAAGATCATTTTCACGCAGATTTGCTCGGCGGTCGACCACATGGCGAGTACAAATAACGTGTTTTCCAAGTAAAGACGCGAGAAAGTCACGATATGTTTTTTTTTTTCTTTTTTTGTTATCGTTTAGCGTCAAGCGCGCAATCATCATTTTCGTTGGTTTGGAGAGTGTGTCAGTTGTTTTGAAAATATGTGTATTTTTTTAACTATTTTCTGCTACCTTTTCAGCATAAGCAGAATATTGTTCATCGCGACCTCAAGGCAGAAAACGTCTTTTTAGCTGGAAATCTCTACGTTAAGGTACGTCTATTGGAAATGTATGTGTTCGGTTCACAAAAAAAGACCACGCAGCTGCCGAATGGCCGTTTCAATAAAATGATATTTAACCCGCAATATCTATGCAATAAAGTTCTTCACCGCTATCTGTTTTCTCTTTTTCATTTCGAAATGCGAAGTTAATAAATCATCTCCTTGCCATCATTCTTTCAGGTAGGCGATTATGGTTTTAGTACCACGATAAGCTTCAAGGAGCAACTCACAACGTTTTGTGGATCGCCACCATACGCTGCCCCGGAGTTGTTTAGAGAAGAAAAATATCCTGGCCCTTACGTTGATATCTGGGCGCTGGGGGTCATGCTCTATTTCATTGTCAGTGCCCTAATGCCGTTTACGGCGCCAACCGTTTCAGCGCTTAGAAAACTGATACTTGAGGGTCAGTATGAGGTAAGCGTGATGATTAATTGATGCGCGGAATTCAATTGGGTCTGAGTTATGATTAGCCCTATCATTATTTAAGGCCTGCATTGGACCCACTGCGTATTATTACATCAAGGGCCCTCATCACGTTTCAAAACGGCTCTGATTTCGTTTGTGCACGCTGGCGAGCCAGCCAGCCAGCCAGTAAAAAGACGGTGCTTGCATGTTAAATTCAGAAAGTCCCCGATTGAAGTCCCTCGATATTTATAAAACATGTGTTAATAAAACTAGATTATTTTAAATAGTTGCGTATAAAAAAGCTTATTCGTGATAAACGAAAAACGGTTATTTTTTTATGAAGCCTGATAATCTACAGAGTGGAGTTCGATAGAGCCTTAAGAAATGGCCCATAACGGCAATGTCAATGATAGCTTTACTTGTTCTTCGGCTCGTTAGGCTTAGAATTCTGTTCATCCTAGTACTACTATTAAACGCGAATGAAGGAAATTTATTATGTATTATGAAGTAATTAGCCCAAACAATGAGGCGTTAATGATCTCATCAAAAGGTCCGCACCCAGTTTGATTCACCTTATGTGTGATACCAGCGCTATTAAAGAACATTTCTAGGTTAAAAAAATTTTTTTGGTTGTTGTTGTCGTCTCTATCTGAAATGCTTCTACAATTTGCTTCATCGTTTGTTGATTGCTGGATTTTAATGCGTAATCGACTCTTTACTAAAACGATAGTATCTAAACTATTTAAAAATAATAATTCATTTAATATAGTAAACAATTCAATGAAACTCGATAATGCTTCGTGTTTCTGAAAAAAATTGTAAAAAAAGATTTTTAATAGCATGGCACGTTTTCCAAAAATTTCTCTTTAACCGATTACTGTTTCTTTCTCCCTAGGTACCATCCTGTGTATCGTCCGAATGTCAAGACCTCATTCAAGGTATTCTGCAGATGGTCCCGCAGAATAGGTTGACCCTTGCGCAAATCCAGTCTCATAGATTTCTCTATGGAGTAATCATTCCAACGCCGCTTGACAAGTATAACATTTGCCCGCGAATTGAAGATCAGCCACCCGATCAAAGTTCCTTGCAAGACCACGATTTGGAGATGAGAGCGACGGGCAGTGCATCTGCAATTACGATTCCTCAGAGCAAAGAAGAGATCAAGGTTCGAAAACAACTCAATGAGTTTGGAATTACCGATAAAATGATGGCCGAATGTCAATATAGCGGGGCCAAGAGCATGGTTACGGGGACATACAGGTAGGATGCCATGTGATCAACGTTGTGACACTTCTGTCTTTTCCTCTTTTCTCTCTTCGATACCATTTTATATCTAAATTGTTGCCTGTCACTAGGGCAACTGGAGTTCGAATCCGCGGTTAGCTAAATAAGTCTTTGAAGGTCGGCCGTTTATAACCCAGCTTATTAAGCAATCTGAATATGGGGGCAAATGCCAAAACGATTCCTTGCGCAACCAGAGTAATTGATAATATTTAAGAAAAATCGATGCTTTGAATTTTATGCCTTGTACTAGTGCTTTAATTCTAAGCATTGTTCTGAACTGGATGTTCACGCCTGGTTTCGAAATTAGCCCGCGGAAGCCAGGTTTAGAAGGCACACACATTATAATTACACTACTTCTGAGAAAAGGAGGTGTACTCACCGCGAACCAGAAGTCTGGAACGCGACGCTTGAGATGATGTGTTTTGAATTTTGCTCAATGTTTTGATTAAGACAAATCGGAAGTTCATGAAATAATCTACTTGGAGTTTTATGGAATCTTTAATGTCTCACTGGCAAGCGCCTTTGCAAGGCGCATTTGCAAGCGCCTTACTTGAACTGGCAAGTTAACATACTAGAGCCTTTAAGTCATTATAACTTTCATTTCTCAAATCGAATTTTTATTCGTTTCTTTTATAGTGTTAATTATTATTGTACATATTATGCAGAAGCCTCTTTTCGACTTTTTCAATGTCGCCCTTGTATTACAGAATTCTTCTCCACCGACTTCAATTAGCCGCCCATAGTGACGAGTTGTACGGGGCCGTACCAGGGCAACTTAGACATCCATCACGATTTCATGTCTTGTCGGGGCGAAACAAGCCGAGACAGGACTTGCTAGGGCCAAGCAGTTACTCAGGTGACAACTTTACGTACACACAAAACAGGATAAGGAGGTCCGGGCCCCTCTCGTCCGCAGAACCCGAGATACAGTTGGAACGGCAATCGGGTTTGACGATTTCAAAAGCATGTGCTGTTTTGTGATATGGTCAAAATCGCTGGCCAAAATGGGTCGATGCCCAATCTACCCCAAATGCAGCGAGTCGCGCTCAGCTCGCATATTCGAAGCATTGACACAAGTTATGGAATTGTATATTTTGTTAAACTACGAATGGCATAAAGGCACCATCGGATTCAACAAACGCCGGATATCTAAGCCGTCCTTATAGTTGAATCTAGCGAACAGCATAATACAAATTCTAATTTAATACATCGTATTTTCCTATTAAACATGTCAAGATTCCGGAAAGAAGAAAAAGGAAAGTGGTATCTTAATATGTATTCTTTATTTCCATCTGTCTCCTTCTTGGTGATGCTTGTTATTCGGGATACCGCTTCAAAGGGTGAAATGTCGGAGTTAATATTATAAAATATTAGTTATTAAAAAATCGTTTTGGAATATTCAGACAATACTTGATGTACTTAATCGATGATTCGTCGAATCTGTTATTATTAACCACCAAATAATTAAAGATAATCTATTTGAATATAGATGGCATTATTAATTTTCTTTGAATTGACGTACTTTCGTCTGATTTGACGCAGCGGAAAGCCATCGCCCTATGCTAAATTCAAAGCTGTTATTAGACTTTGAGGAATATGCTTTAAAAGGCCAAAAATCCTGATTTGAGTCAGGTATGATTTCAGCACAAGCATTATGACCTGTATGTCACTATTAGGTAAACTACAGAGTGCCGGCTAGACAGCCCAATAAAATCTAAATTAGATATTAT